>NW_015506812.1:88223-105552 GCF_001515645.1 Sinocyclocheilus grahami
AATGTAAGACCCATCGAATCCGAATTTAAGACTTTTTAAGGCCTTCTATTAGGAAAACGTTATTTAAGACTTTTTAAGACTTTTTAAGGACCCGCGGACATCCTGCGTTCCACCCGTGGAGCTCTTTCAGAAATGCTCTTTTAGTGTGCTGAAGCGCACGGGAGATGGCCGCTTGCAACACACACAGGGGGTAGTGCAGCCTGATGTGTGCAACCCACTCGACACGGGAAAACCACCACCGCTGAAGCGGCGTACTGCCAGCACGAGAGCCCTCGAAGAGCGTGCTTGAACTCGCGTAGATCACTCGGTTAAGCAGACTTTATAGTTTCAAACCTTCTGTGAAGAAAAACAGTTTCTAGCAGCTTAAGCAGAACCGGTCAAGATAACTCGCAGTACCCTGTGTTATTAGATTCAGCCAGTTGTTATCCGGGAATAACATACCTTGGAATGTCGCAACGGGCTAATCAGAATCAAGTATTCCAGAGCACTGTGTAATAACACATTTTAAACTACACAAAAGGTTATTTGTTTAAAGAATGTTAATTGTTCTTGATTTAAGCCATTGTGGCATAGTTTAGATAAATAACTATACAGCCAAATGAGAGTCATAGGGAAAAGGGTTATTAATAATTAACCTGCTGGTAGACAGTTTACAACACGCAACAACAATTGCCTGTAAATGACAAACCTACACAATTTTTAAAAGCACAGACAATGTTTTGATTCCAAAAAAGTCTACACCCCTAAACCTATTACCTGCATGTTGAATGTACATTTGCAACATTGTTCAAACATTCTTGCATGTTCTTTGTTTATCTGATCAACACGTCTGAACAGGAATACAAAGTGAAGGCATCACTCAGCAGAGACATTGTTGAGATCAAGAAGGAAATCTACTCATCAATTCATACAACCATTCAAAAGAAAATGACACCTGGCTACATAAGTAAGACACCAATAAAATATACAGAAAGACAAGACTATTCAATTATTTTTGGTATTGTCCAACTGTTAGTTTTAAGATTTTTAGTATCTTATAAAACTGTGCTGTGTTTGCAATTGTTTTCAGTGAGAGCCAAGTTTTTTTTGTTCATATTTTGAGCAAAAGTTTAAACAATAAAGACATTTTTTCACAGCCTTCTTTGCTCATTTTACCAAGGGCTAATATTAGTGGAGGGCACAGTATTACAGTACATGTTTGGTATAGGTGTTAAGCGCTTCTCTATAGAAATATGATGAATGAATATTAAATGTTGGTTATTACAGAAGCTGCACAGGAGAGAGGAACAGGAGCCATGCAGAGGATGGAGAAAATAGTAACAGAAACAATTGAGCAGTTAAAAGATCAAATGTTCAATGAAGCAAAAGTGAAAGTGACTGATATGTTCGAAACCTTGAAGGTAATGAGTTCACGCACTCATCAATAATGAATGTCATAAATTCTGGCTGAAAAGTTTTACATAATATGTAAATATTTTTTTGCGATCAGGAAGTTTTTTAAACAGACTAACTATGTTACACACACAGCTGAATATAATGAAGACCCTCGAATCTGAGCTAAAACATTCAGTGAAACTCTCGTTTTCACATGCCGGACAATTGAAAACGAGTAAGAGACTCTGATTTCATCATTTTTATGATTTAAAATAATTGTAGTAAATTATCTTACATGAAGTAATGACGTTTATCTAAAGGAGCATTGTGTAATGTGTTTTCTGCAGATGTCTCCGGAGAGATTCAAGAGCTGGAGAGACTGTCAGAACAACTGTCTTCCTGAGGTCAAGCAAAACAATATATATATATATATATACTTTGAAATAGTTTGTTTGGACAACTGGGAATATCTGGTGCATGTATACAGAGACCAAACAAGAATATAGAGATAAACAGATGTAAACTTGATTTTTCTCATTCAGTGCTGTGTCATATATTAGTTTTACTCTAGAATTAAAAACATAACCAGACAAGGTGCATCAAGGATATTATAGTTTTGAATTTTTATTTTATTTTATTTTAATATCGTTTTCAAATGTCCTATAATTTCAGTTTAGTTTTAGTTAGTTTCATTAATTTTATTTTGTGAGCACATTTTTATTTAGTTTTTATATATTTTAGTTTCAGTTTATTAATGATAGTTTAGCAGAGTTAATGGAACACTTCCAGTGTAGACCAAAGCAAGACATTTATTTGAGCAAAGTTGAATATTTGCACAGTTTAGTTAACTCTTGTGCAAACCTCCTAATAATGAAAATAAAATAAATCTTTACAATTGAACAAAAGCCAAAAATATGCAACTTATATGTAAAGGTTTTCAGAGGTAGCAGAAATCTACAGGCAGCTGAGTTTGTGGACAGTGACAGCAGGACAGTGACCCTCCAGAGCTGGATTTGAGGAAACCTGTTCTTTGTAATCGTCATTGAAACGCCGTAAACAACACATTTGTTGGATCTTGTGCTACACTACTCTATGTCTCCTCTCTCCCTCTATGAGCGTACACAATAAGAAGAAGCAATCTAGAATGCTTTGAAAGCTCATACTACTCAAAACTAAACATGATATGGTGATTTAAATGATGTTTGCACTTTACTTTGACGAGCCGATGAGCAACGCAATCAATCCCAGTTCTAAAGCTACACAGGACACGGTAAGCGGTGAAATCGCTTTCTCTCATTTTGGATGCGTTTTGTTCAGTCAAAGCGGTGCTCGTGTCATGGACTCGAGGCGGACGTTGCCATAGTAATCGTAAAGCGTGACAAAATGACTATTCACTGAAGTCAGCTCATCCAAAAATTGTAATTATGTGTCTGTTAAGTCAAGTCAAGTTACTTGTTACTTACTCTCATGTTGTTCTCGCACGTCAAACATGCTTTTAAACGTCCGTGCGCTGTAAGGTGTGCATTATTATTATTTCCCATTTCATATTTTATAGTTATTTCCCATTTCATTTCCCACGTCTTGTTTTTTAAATGCAAAAACGCATTCTCCGTGAATAGAATTAGGACTCAGCTCACGTGCATGAAGCGCCATCTACAGGTATTTCCCTGAACAACCACAGGTCAGATTTTCTGGCACAGAATGAGAGCTTATTAAATCACGAACACGATTATTTATTTTTGCTAATTATTATTTTATTTTAGTTAGTTTTTCAATTACTGTTAGTTTAGTTTTAGTTTTTCATTTATTTCAGTTTACGAAAATGTTTTTTGACCAATAGTTTTAGTCTTAGTTTCAGTTTTCGTTTATGAAAATAACCTTGAGGTGCATTCCTGCACTGAGACGAACTAACATTGATTATGATAATAGAGGGTGGTGACAAACAGAAATGTAGGTGAAGGTTGTATGTGTGATAGTCATGCCTAACTGCAAGCGTTGTTTTTTTAAGCAATTATGGTTTGTGTTCCTTGCTATTTGTTCAAGGCAACTAGGAACTCTGCACTTAATATGCATGTCCATTTATTTATTCAATCTCTGCTTCAGGACCTTTTAGCTGTCTGTATTATATTATATATATATATATATATGCAGCGGACTGTATCATTGAATTCACAGGTGCTCTATAGAAGAGGGATCAGACATTCATGAAATACCACTAATGCATTGTGGGTAGAAAAGCTTTCATCAGGGTGTGGGTACAAACAGATGTTTTATAGGGTGTGACCAAAATATGTCAATTAGTCAACCACATGTCAAGGCATCATTAGTGTACCTACAGTAGCTGCTTTGAATAAATACAACCCGCTGCGTTCTGTACAGCTTTATTAAATGCTATTCATTTTTTGTGTAGTTCATTTGTCTTTTTGTATTGTTTTAATAATTGTCATTGTATGAACACATTTCTGAAGTGTAAAAGAAAGGTAAGGTAACACATGTTCTTGTTCAACAAGGCAAAGATGAAAGTGCTGAAAAAGTTCGATAACTTAACCAACAGAGGAATCACATGTACAGGATGATGAGAAGGATGCATCTTCACAATACTGCCTGAAGGATGCGGTAGATCTGTTTATGCTAAACATAAACTCCTGTGCTTGCTTATATGCGCATTAAGAGGGTGTGTTACGTAAATCAGGAAGTTGACGTTATCATGTGACTTCAGACGTTACAAGCGCAACAGCTTAAAAGATACGAGCGACAGGTTTAATTGATCTCTCTGTAAATGTTGTGATGTTGATAAAATGTGCTCATTCTGTGGTCTTGTTGGAGAAACCGCTGCCCTTGTATTGTGATTGCAGTTTAAACAATACATTTTGTGTTGATTTAAGTTTTTATAGTTTTAACCCTACTAATATGACCCATAGTTTAATCCTTAAAGATATTATATTTTATTATGAAAACCCCAAATTGTTGTCTTTTGAATATGTTAATTTCATCTGCAAGCAAAACTGGCTTAAATCTCCTTTCGTTTTCCTCTTTTTCTTGTTTAACTCTCTTTGTTTCATCCCTCCGGCTTATAAATCGCAACAACAACAGCAAATGCAATTTTTGATGCTTTATGATTATATGAATATTATGATTATTTAAAGATATTTACCCTTGTAATTGTGCCTTTTTTCTGTGTATATATTCTCATACAATGATGCACGCAAACCCATTGTATTTATGTTTTCTATTATGATTGTTCATTGTTAAAGATACAACTATTTCTCCCTGAGATTGTAAGTAATTATAAGTTCTGCAGTAATAATAATAATAATAATAGAAAGAAGATGAGAGAGGTGCACTAACACCTCACAGCATCAGTAATATGACAACCCTACCTAGTACAGTTTTCCTCAGCGTTTGCAATGTTTGCACAAAAGACACATCGACCAGCTGCTTGAAGATCTCGTCTTTGGAGAAGACTGCTGATATTATACTCATATTTTTAGTACTTACAGTTTCTAAGATTACCCCAAAATGCATTGCTAGCCCACCCCAACACTTACAATAATGATAAATGCTGACCAAAAATTCATTACATTTTGCTAATTAATTGTTTTACTAAAATTATATATTTAATTTGTTTTGTCATATGCCAGAGCTATGCATGAATACACACTAGACAAACGCAGCCAAGGTGAATACATCTCAATTTTCAGTCAAGTAATTAATGCAACATTCATTCGTTAATGAAACAACTATATTTTATTTACTGACAACAGGAAACATGAATATGAGTAAAAGAATGAATAAAAGTAACCAAAAGTGTCTGACAAATGAATAAATGTAAATGTGATATTTGTAAATGCTTTTTTTGTGTCTTGGGCACAAACGTTCAATAAAGCTGCTTATTTCTTCAAGGTACTACTTTAATATAAATGCTTACATATACAGTATTTCATACAATTTCTATTTGGGGGGTTTAAAGGGTTAGTTCACCCAAACATATGAATTCAGTCATTACTTTCTCGCCTCCACGCTGTTCAATCCTTGTGTTGGCTTGTTTGTTCCCTGAACACAAAAGGTGATTTCGGTCGAGTTTGTGCTGCTGGTTTGTGTTCATACAATATCAGTCGATAGAGCCTGACTTTCAGAAGCTTCGTCACATTATTTGATGATGCTTTTGAGGCAAGTTTATTTATATAGCTCATCTCATACACAATGGCAATTCAAAGAGCTTTACATAAAAAGGAAAGAAAATATTTCAAAAAAAATAATCACAACAATAAAAGCAAGGAATTAAAATTTTAAATGGATTTAAAATGTATTAAAACAGTTAACCCTCGAGCATCATTTGTATAGCAGCCCTTAATTTGTCAAATTTGGGCACGAAGGTCTCCGCTGTGATCCCGGTTTTTACTTTTAAATAAGTCACATCACTGTCTTCGATAAAATAAAAACGATCAATTTATGCAGTTTTTGTTATTTTTGGTGTTTTTTTATTTACCTCTAAAAGTACCATATTTTAATTTTTTTTTAAATATGCTTATTTTTATGTTATATTTAATATTTCTTATACTTTAGGGGGAAAAATCATTCCAGTAAGTTCAGACAGCCAAAACCAAAATTTTTGGTGAGTTTGGTGACATCTGATGGTATAAAAATATAAAAAATATCAATATCCACTATATGGCTGTAGTACTCAATGGCTGCATATAGGCTCAAATCTATAAACCATTGTTGTAACGAACGTAACCTCTTAAATTTGAGATTTTATCACAAGTTAAAAGTGTAGAATTGAAAAAAAAAAACCTTGGTATTTCTAACTGACTCGATCCTAATGATCTGAGTGCTCTGTTAGGTTTATATTCAGTGAACATATCTGCTATGTATTTAGGTCCTAGGCCATTGAGTGATTTATAAATGAGTAAAACAGGGTGTCCGCGGGGTCTTTAAAAGTCTTAATTAAGAGTTTATTGTATAATTTAAGACTTTTTAAGGCCTTAAATTTGATACAACTAAATTTATGATTTCATTGTGAAAATCGACCCATGTTGTTACCCTGCAAACACGTAGAGCTTTAAATGTGAACTGGTGGATTGATAAGAAGACAATGCATTATAAAAATCTAAACAGTATAGGTGTGTGCGATATGTATGGTCTGCGATAATATCGTAATTGTTGTTTTAACGATGTGCGATTTGATAGTATCGAGTATATCGCGAAAAGCAAACAAAACACACCTACAGAGTGCATGCATACATTAGTTGATGAAGTCTAGTAAGTTAATATAGGTTAAACTACTGCACGTGCGCATTTAGAGCGCGTTCTTTCACTGCATGAATCAGTCTATTAAAATGCATTTAGAATGATCACATAATTCAAGATATAGGGCAGAAAATGTATATATTTATATCATTTCATATAGTTAATATCACACGAAGAGTGCCATTTTTTTTCTCCAAAAGTCAGCATGATTACAAATGTGATGTTGATTTTATACAACAGTTCAATAAACAAGAAGAGACTTACGTTTTAGACACCACAGCACTGTTTCGCGTATCTGAGCGAAAACGATTCAACCGTTTAAATGATTCTGTTCAATTGCAATGACTCACTTAACCCCTTTGGTGTCACCCCCCATTTTCAGCATGGAGACACAAATGACATACCCAAAATAAAAAGGTTGCTGCTCATGAGTCTTTCTGACTAGATACATAATCAACATACGTTGGGAGCAGTTGACCAAAAAATGAAGAAAAACATTTGATTACAAACTTGCAGCCTTTCACTTCACAAGACATGAATTGATGGACTGGAGTCATGTGGATTATTTTGATCAGCTGTTTGAGCTCTCATTCTGATGGCACCCATTCACTGCAGAGGATCCATCGATAAGCAAATGATGTAAAGTTATATTTCTTCAAATCTGTTCTGATGAAGAACTCGTCTTTGTCTTGGATCGACTGAGGGTAAGCATTGTTGTAAATATGTGTCACTAAATAAATAAATTTGTTATTACCATTCCTTTAATGCAAGACAATAAGACATTCAACATTTTTCATGAGGCTTTTTCATCTTGCTACACACAAAAGCCATTTTCCGATCACAGTTGTATTTATTCCACTTTTCCAAGCCTATAGCCTATATATATATATTTATATGTTATTGTTACAGTATTCTGATAAAATGTAATGCTTGTTAAGGTAATACAGCCAATTCTATTCCATTAGCATTTCATAAACATTAGGTGAAGTTAAAATGCAGTTCCCTTTCATGGGATCTTCGAACTGCGTCCTCTAGGGGTCGCTATGGGGAACGCCTCGTCGTGACCCGTGTCTGAAGCATACATTGAAAAAACACCAACAACACGTTGGCCGGCGACAGCCATGACGTCACTACCGGTGCGACTATAGTATAAATAGGCGCCGGGAGAACACATCATCCTCTTCTTCGTCTTCACTGACTGTTTTGTTTGAAGCGTGCATTTCCGTGGTAAGAGCGCTCTCTATTCATTCATTATGGCGAGCACTAGCAAAGTGTTTAGAGGATGTGTGCATCCGTGTTGTCGTTATTTGACACCTGATGACACACACGATCTATGCATTGTTTGTTTGGGCAAAGAGCACGCACGCAATGTCCTCGAGGGGGCAATCGGCGTGCACTGCAAGCGTTTTTCAATGAAAAAGCTCCGCTCTCGTTTGTCTCTCTTTTCATAGAAAGAGGGGCAACCATCTGCTTCCCGCGGTTCAGGAACCGCCGCTGCTGAGGCACGGAGGAAAATGAGCTTGTGGTGATCGCAGGTGGATCTGGCCGATGAGTTTAAAGAGGCGCTTTCCCTCTCGCGCTCGTCGGCTGTGGACAAGAGTGAGCCGCTGGAGGATGATGTTATTTCTTTAACATCGTCTGATCCAGGGGCCAGTGCTCTGCTGGGTTCGGCCCAGGAAGAGCAAGAGATGTCTGAGGAGGGCGAAGAAGCTGAGGCTGAGCCATTCCAATCCTCCTGCCCTGCGTATGATGAGCTCTTGGAAGTTATGGATGGCGCCACGGCGAGGCTTGACTTGCCGTGGAAGCGGACTAAGGAAGAGACGTCGCGAGGTCGTCTCGATGAGAGTTATCTTTCTGGCCATAAACCTCTAACGCTCAGGTGAGCCATTCCTTTCCTTCCTGATCTCCATACAGTGCTCGAGAAGGAATGGAAGAGGCCCTTTTCCTCAAGCATCCATCGATTCCAGCATACCAGTTATGCCAACATCGAGGCGATGTGCAAAAACAGCTATGAGAGGATGCCCCCTGTAGAAGAGACGCTGGCCAGCTATCTCTCTATGTGTGAGACATCTTCTCTTAAAACTCCCTCCTTGCCATCTAAGCCCCTTCAGATTACATCTCGCTTGAATGGCAGGGCATATGCAGCAGCAGGTCAGGCTGTCGCTTCGTTGCACATGATGGCGGTGCTCCAGGCATATCAGGCTGACCTGCTGAAAGACCTGGATAAAGGCGAGGGCCTTTCTCCTGATGAGGTAGCTGAGTTGCGCAGCATCACGGATCTCGCTCTCCGTGCTACTAAGCAGGCCGCCTCTGCTATGGGCAGATCCTTGGCGGCTATGGTGGTGACGGAGAGGCATCTGTGGGTGAACCTGGCAGACATCGGGAGGAAAGAAAGGGGCTTTCTTCTCGATGCCCCGGTTTCGCCCTCTGAACGTTTTGGTACCTCCGTTGAGACGGTGGTCGAGAAGTTCAGGGAGGCGAAGGCATGCTCAGCGGCCTTCAAATCCTTTCTTTCCACGAAGGTCCAGGTCTGAGGCCGAACAACCCAGGGGTCCTGGCCCATCTCGGTTTGAGGATCAGAGATGGGCACAGAAGACTAGTGTCGCGGCTCGCGCCCCTCCTCCGCCCACGGGTAGGGGTAGGAGGAATCGCAGGTCAAAGGGAGGTAGGCAAGACCTAAGGGATGTGATCCAGACAAGGTGTCAGCGTTTTCGTTCAGATCAGAGTGATACTTGATCGTGATTAAACCAGAACAATTTAAAATAAATGAACAAAAACCATTTTTAAAGTTTGGGCTCCTAAACATTAGATCACTCTCACCCAAAGCAGATCTACTCATTTCCCTCGGGGGGTTTTACATCTGCCCTTATCTTCCCCTTCCTAATTCCCCTGTAACCACCATCTCTCCACCTGACGAAGGTTAGGTGGGAACTTCCTGCATTACAGTCTTCTATGCTGGACCTGTGATGTTTTGGTTGGTTCTATGGCTTCATAGTGACCACCTTACTGATGGTCCGGACTAGAGGCTTCTCCGGACAGGGCTCTGACGCGGGAACCATGGTGGGTGAGTAGGATCCATTTCTAAATATATATATATATATGTGTGTATTTAATGCGCTGGTGGTTGTGTGTATAATCCTTCTGCTAGCTTTCTTTGCAGTGTTTCCAGGGACCTGTGTGTTTCTGTCCTTTTTATAGGGTAGGTCCTCGGTGAGCACCCCCTCTGCTGGATTCAGAAACCGGGTGCTCGACTTGCAGTGTTTATTTCACTCGTCGATATATGTCCAGACGGTACGATAAGCCGGGTTTCGGCTTCATACTTCCTGGATCATGCGGCCAGGTCACAGGCTTCTGCGGGAGCCTTCTTGATCATAAGAAAAAGGAGGACAAAATGTGTACATGAACTACTCCTTAACCGAGAAGAGCAGGGAGACTGTCTTCATTTGATTCAAGAACAACGACCCTCAGGTTCAAGAGCTACTTCAGGCTAACCCTTGAACTATTAGAACTACTTCATGAGAAAGTAGCAACAAGGAATGAAGAAACTCATCCGTTCAAAGAACTGGCTTTCCATCTGTCTCAGGTAAATATAATAACTTCATTACAGTTTGACAACTCTTAAATAATAACATTTTATTAGTAAGTTGAGTTAAAAATAAAACAAATACATGTTGTTATTTTTTTCTTAATCAAAATGAGTTTATGTGCATATAGATATAAAATAAATAAATATTATAAATTTTTAAAAAAATTTAACAATCATGTTTTTTCATTGTGCATTCCAATTAATCACAATTTTGATTAGTTAAAAAATACAGCTAACACAATAAAATACAATAAAAACATGATAACATAATAAAAAAAACATGATTTTTAAAAATAAAATAAAAAACTTAATCTGTTTTTGCAAATAAACTCTTCATATATATATATATATATTAAAAAAATTTAACAATCATGTTTTTTCATTGTGCATTCCAATTAATCACAATTTTGATTAGTTAAAAAATACAGCTAACACAATAAAATACAATAAAAACATGATAACATAATAAAAAAAACATGATTTTTAAAAATAAAATAAAAAACTTAATCTGTTTTTGCAAATAAACTCTTCATATATATATATATATATATATCAAGTCAAGTCAAGTCTGCTTTATTGTCAATTCTCCCACATGTACAAAATTGCATTATTCTCAGACCCTTGGTGCATACAGATAACACTAACAGTAGAACATAAATACAGATAGATACAGATTAAACATAAAATACAACTATACAAATAAGGTAAAAATTTAAAAAAATATAAAAAATATATAAAGCAGCACAAGGCGCATGGCAGATAGAGTGCAAACCAGTGAAGTAACAACAGTGCAGATACAATGATTTGTAGTGCAAAAGAGATTATTTAGACTGATTAAAGTGACAGTGTGCGTGTGTATTTGGGAGGGGGGAGTGGGAGAGTCCATCAGAGGGTCAGAGTTCAGTGGTGCGTGGGGCAAAAGAGGGGAGGGGGGGCAAGGTCAGGAGGGAGTTCAGCTTCCTGACAGCCTGATGGATGAAGCTGTCCTTCAGTGAAGAAGCTGTGTGTCGGGTAGGTGGGATCACCTGCGATGCAGAGGCCTTTGCGGGTGAGACGGGTGTTGTAAATGTCCTGGAGGGAGGGGAGAGAGGCACCAACGATATTCTCAGCTGCTCTCACTATGCGTTGAAGTGTCTTGCGGCAGGACGCGTTGCAGGCACCATTGGAAGCCCAGGTTTCTTTGACATTGGCCTTCAGCTCATCTGTATTTTTTGGTCTCTTGTTTCTCATTTTCCTCTTGACAATACGCCATAGATTCTCTATGGGGTTCAGGTCTGGTGAGTTTGCTGGCCAGTCAAGCACACCAACACCATGGTCATTTAACCAACTTTTGGTGCTTTTGGCAGTGTGGGCAGGTGCCAAATCCTGCTGGAAAATGAAATCAGCATCTTCAAAAAGCTGGTCAGCAGAAGGAAGCATGAAGTGCTCCAAAATTTCTGGGTAAACGGGTGCAGTGACGTTGGTTTTAAAAAAACACAATGGACCAACACCAGCAGATGACATTGCACCCCAAATCATCACAGACTGTGGAAACGTAACACTGGACTTCAAGCAACTTGGGATATGAGCTTCCCCACCCTTCCTCCAGACTCTAGGACCTCGGTTTCCAAATGAAATACAAAACTTGCTCTCATCTGAAAAGAGGACTTTGGACCACTGGGCAACAGTCCAGTTCTTCGTCTCCTTAGCCCAGGTAAGATTTTGATTGATTTTTTTTAACTGCTTAAATTTGCACTAAACATTTTGTATTTACTTTGTAACAATAGCTGTTCTATCTGAATTGTTTTTGTTGTTTTTTTAATGGGGACAAAAGAAAATCATGTTTTTTTATTATTTAAAGGTGTCATATGATGCTATTTTAAAGATCATTATTTTGTGTATTTGGTGTAACAGAATATGTTGGCATGCTTTAATGTTCAAAAACACATTATTTTTCAAATACTGTACATTAATGTAGGTCCTCTATGCCCCGCCTCTCTCAAACGCTTCGTTTTCAACAAAGCCCCCTCCTTTGACAAGCGCAGTCTGCTCTGACTGGCCAGCTGACCCAGTGCATTGTGATTGGCCGAACACCACAAGCACGAATCGGAAATGTAACACCCCTTAACATAATCACGAGCGTCAGCTTTCAAAATAAATATCAAGACAGTTAATAATGTGGTTAGTTTTACCATCAGTTCAAGCTCGAAAGGGCAACAGAGTGACAGACACAGTGATGATGCAGTACGGTTGAGACAGCTGACGTGCTATGATTTCTGACAGGCAGTTCACTGCAAACATATCGAGATATATATCGAATATCGTAACAAATTTGACAATATCGAGATATAATTTTTTTTTATATATCGCTTAGCCCTAGGTCGGGGCTCCTTTAGCATAAACTCCAGAATCAGCCTGTGGCACTGCTGAGGTCAGGCATGTTGGCTGGCCAATCAAGCACAGTAATATCATGGTCAGCCAACATGCCTGACCTGAACCTCATATGGAATCTATGGGATATTTTCAAGAGAAAGATGAGAAAGTTAGTCCAACAATACAGACAAGCTGAAGGCTCAATAGTGCCTCAGCAGAGCCACAGAGACCTGTAGCAGGCATCAAATTTGAAATTAGCTCATTTTGTGCATAAAATTGTAAAATTTCTCCGTTTAAACATTTGTTATGTTCTCTATGTTCTATTGTGAATAAAATATTGTCTCATGTGATTTGATAGTTTTCATTTTATTCAAATTTAAAAAACATCCCAACATTTCCGGAATTCGGGTTGTACAATTCTCCACTGTATTTACTATGCTGTGCACAAGTTCAGATAACTCAAAAACTTGCGTACATGAACTGAGACCAGACATGAGATTTGATCGTAGCCACCACTCATGTCCAAGTTTTGCGTAGAAACGACCATACACCCAATTTTCTGTCGTACGTTCTTTTCGTAAATGAGGCCCAATGTGTCTTACATGTTTCAAAAATATTATTCATTATTATGTGTTGTTGTTGTGCGACAAATGACAAATTCCTTTTGTGTGTGTGTGTGTGTGTGTGTGTGTGTGCAGGCACTTTGGTGAAGCCCAAGCAGTGGAGCATGGAACTCACAATGCCAAGACCAGGCATTTTATCAGTGAAGTCATAATGCTTGAACAGATAGTAATTTACACCTTGAATGCTGGGAACATTTCTTTGGATAAAACATCTGCCAAATGCATAAATGCAAATGTAAACACCCTCAGGGGGTAGCAAGAATCTGAAAACAAAATACATCAATTTTTAACTAAATAGGGCAGATAACGAGGGGCAGACGAGTGAGGAGGATAACTAGTAATGAGACACACCTGGAACAAATCAAACTACATTGGGACAGGAACAGGAGGGACCAAATAAGGAAATCAGGAACTCGACGGGAAACTACACGTGACCGATCGCCCCCTCCCGGACGGTAACAGTACCATGAGGGAGGAGGGGGCAGGCGCCCTGGAGGCTGGTGCAAGACTGGAACAGGGCGGAGACAAGGAGAGCCTCCAGGGCGGATCAGGGAGCCATGGCGAAGCAGGGGACTCAGGAGGCCATTGCGGAGCAGGGGAATCAGGAGGCCATGGCGAATCCTCCGTTGCCTTAGCTGGCTCGGCCACGGGTATATGGCCCCCCCCCCCAATTTTCTTGGGGAAATCTAGGAATTTGGGGGGCACTCTGGAGGAGCGGGCACGGGAGCGAGCTCTGGGGCTAGAGCCGACACTGGAGCGAGCTCTGGGGCTGGAGCCAACACTGGAGCGAGCTCTGGGGCTGGAGCCGATACTGGGCTTGACTGGGGATCAGGAGCCGATACTGGGCTTGACTGGGGACCAGGAGCCCTCCCTGGGCTTGACTCGGGATCAGGAGCCCTTCCTGGGCTGAACTGGGGATCAGGGTAGTGCTTACGTGGTGCTGGCACTGGAGGGTGCTGTGGAGGAGCAGGCCCAAAAAAGCGCTTTCGAGGAGCTGGCACTGGAGTGAGTATTGGGACTGGAGCAGACACTGGAGCGAGCTCTGGGACTGGAGCCGACACTGGAGCATCATGAACGCATGGCGGGCTTGCCACATTAACGTCCGACGGGCTTGCCTGAGGAACGGCCGGCAGATGGGTCCCGGATCGGGATCGGAAGCTCTCCAGACACCGGATGACTGCCTCCTTCCAGCCGAGGTTGGTGTCTGGGAGCTCCGTGGGACGATAGTAGGTTATCCCGATTTGGTTCTCCCTCAAGGGAGCTGGCGAGGGCAAGCGGCACGAACGCCTACGCAAAAACAATCGGGTCGGGCTCGTATGAGCCAAGGCGAGGAACCTCGCTCGTTCCTCCATATGAACGGGGAGAAACGAACGGGGGGAAAAACAAAGTAACTATTAAAAAAACATAAAACAAACATGGGTAGAAGGGGCGCCGCTTACTGTCACTTTAGGTCTGGAATTCTGTCACAGGTCTCTACTGTGAGGAGCGAGGAACGAGGAGACCAGGAGTACAAAACAAAGGAGTTTAATTATTTTTTTGAGGGAATCACACGTAGCACGAGGAGTTGACAAACACAATTCCAGACAAAGAGACTCAGAACAGGCGAGAACTAAATAGGGCAGATAACGAGGGGCAGACAGGTGAGGAGGATAACTAATAATGAGACACGCTTTGAACAAATCAAACTACATTGGGACAGGAACAGGAAGGACCAAATAAGGAAAACAGGAACTCAACGGGAACCTACACGTGACACCATGACACTGCGAACAATCACAATCGTAATAGAAATTTCTAGGGATGCACTGAAATGAAAATTCTTGGCCGAAGCCGAACAAAATTAATTTCTTCAGAATGAGAAGGCAGATGTGATTTCAGAACAAAAGCTTGAGTGAAACTCGTCCCGCATTGATCACAGCTGTAATGTTTCTCTCCGGTGTGGATCCTCATGTGATTCTTGAGGTTTCGTTTACTTGTTAATCTCTTCCCGCATTGACCACAGGTGAAGGGCTTCTTCCCGGTGTGAACTCACATGTGAATCTTCAGACTTGATTTATATGGGCATCTTGTTTACACTGAGGGCAGGGGACAGATTTATCTTTTGCTTCTTGTTTTCCTTTCTCAGGTCTAAAAGAAACATTAAATCATGTTAGTTTTCAAATGAGAAAGAAAGTGAAGCCCAAAGTCAATATCACTAATGACTGCAAGACTCATTTCAATCCCATCAAATCACTAGTTTGGTCATGAAACTCTAGATGGCGCAGGCTTGGCATGTAATCTGTAAGCAATCACCTCGTTTACTCCACAACACAGGCTTCTTCAGCATGATGAATGAGGAATGGAGAATAAACACCAACCTGTTTGTTCCTAAGTACCATGATGTTTCAATTCTGCAGGTTCTGGATCTCTCATCTTCTCTCTGTTCTCTCCTTCTGCATTCAACTCCGATTCATTTCTGGTAGTTCTGCCAAAAAAATAAAATTTAATTCTTAATAGACATGATGTGAGATTAACGATAAATATTTCAGATTCAGAGAAATTCAGTCTTCTAGCGATTCGCATTGATTCACAAATTTCAAAAATTGAATTTCTAGTTAACATAATACTAGTAATATGATGCCGTCAAACAAAACCCGGACAGTTTAGGGATCACACACCTCACAAATAATATTATGTTAATTATTGTTTGTTTAGTGGTGGTTAAATGATGCCTTTTAAGACTTACCTCTGACTGTTTCGGGAAAAGATTCAATGCTTCGAGAGTATCAGAAACAGCGCTATCTGGTGGCAAGTAAAAAATAAAGCAGCCAAAAGCCAATGAAAGCAGCTCCGTCATACGAATCGATTCATGTTACATGCACAAATAATAACCAAACAGTGTGTGTTTATTGAGTTTCTCTCTTTGATAAATTAATTTACCCATTAAACTGTGGCATGTAATGACAGTACGAATATAAGTGTGATGTAACAAGAATATTGTACAATATATGAATTGCATATGGCAAATATTTAATTTTTCTGAAATATTTTGTATTCTTTGTATTACTTGTATTACTGAGTAGGCCAATTTAAGAAAAGGTAGTTGAGTAAGTCCGAATGAAGTTAGAATAAAACAGATTTTTTTTGTTTAAAACTAGAGACTTCGGTCTTTATTTTGATGTATTGCATGTTCAGATATTCATACAACAGGATATTCTGGGGGCAATGAAACTTTAAATGCTCAAAAATGCTGGTGGTGGCTGGTAAAAATTTTTTTAAACGCTGACGGGGAACGAGTTAATTACAACTCAATACTTCATAACAATGTGAGACTTTTGAAGCAGATACCAAGCCTCCAACAAAATGTCCTGTCGCTCGTCACAGCTCTTCCACAGAAGACACCTTGTTTCTCCGCCCATGAACATGAACTACTGACCGTGATCTCAGACTGTGGTGATCTGGTTTCTCCACTGCATGCATCCTCGTGTGTATCTTCAGCTGACTTTTAAAAGTGAAGCTTTTCCCGCACTGATCACACGTGTGTGGCTTCTCTCTGCTGTGGATCTTCTCATGTGCATTCAGATTTGATGACTGACTGAAACTCTTGTCACAGTGTGAACACTTGTGAGGTTTCTCTCCAGTGTGGCTCCTCTGGTGCAGGTTTAATCTGTATGCTGAAATAAATGTCTTCCCACACTCAAAGCACATATAATCTCTCACATCAGCATGTATTTTCTGATGTACTTTTAAATTGCTCAGCTGTGAAAAACTCTTTGCACACACAGAACATGAATGCGGCTTCTCCTTCGTATGAACTGTCAGGTGTGTCTTGAGGTTTGATGACACGATAAATGTTTTGCCGCACTGATCACATGCGTGCGGCTTCTCTCCGGTGTGGATCCTCATGTGATTTTTAAGATGTCCTTTGTGTGTGAAACTTTTTCCGCACTGATCACATGTGAATGGTTTCTCTCCAGTGTGAATCCTCATGTGCCACTCAAGACTTTGCTTGAATGGGAAACTCTTCCCACACTGAGTGCAGGTGAAAGATTTCTTGGCTCTTCTTTTCTTTAAAAATATATTTTTAGTCTTCGAGTGACTCGAAGGTTTTCCTCCAGGTTCGTTGTGATGTTTCTCCTCCACTTCACTCAGTTCTTCTCTCTCC
>NW_015506812.1:121829-130642 GCF_001515645.1 Sinocyclocheilus grahami
ACAAAGCTCAAAGCAATGTAAAGTACTGTACATTTAAAAATGATATATATTCTTCAGAGTTTTACCAAACTAACCTTTTGTCGCATCTTTTCTGTAGGCTGGGCATCCCAAACCTCTCATTACCGAAGTTGCGCTGATGCTAATGATGAGGCAAGGACCCATAAGCCCCCACGTCATCCAACTATATGAGTGGTTTGAGCACTCTCAAACGTTCACTCTCATTATGGAGTATCCGGATCCCTGCGAGAGCTTGTTGGACTTCATCAACAATAATCCTAACATGAATGAGACAACAGCACGGCTCATCATGTGTCAGGCGGTGCAAGCAGTACAGCACTGCATTGAGCGCGGGGTTTTTCATAGCGATATTCATCCAGAGAATATCCTGTTGAGAAAACACACTTTGGAGCTTAAGTTGATAGACTTTGGCTGTGGTCATCTACTTAGTAGTAATGGCTATGATTGCAGCCAATATAGAGGTGAGCTGGCATTTTGTGTCACAGAGTGTGGAAACCAGTGTTTAGTGACTTATTATTGCTCATGTGATGCTTCTAAGAATTGCTCAATGCTGAACATGTCTTGCTTACAGGAATACAGGCTTACTTCCCACCTGAACTCTTCATCTATGGCAAATTCCACGCAGTCTCTACAAACGTCTGGGCTCTAGGAGTGTTGTTGTATGAGATGATGAACACATGTTCTCCATTTCGCAATATAACTGAAATCACGCAAGCCAAAATTAGGTTTGAAAACCCAGATTTATCTAAAGGTGAGAGAATAGCACTGATAACACACACATACAGCTTCTGCACAGAATTAACAAACATTGGTAGAGAATGTCTTGTCTAGCATAGTAAAACACAGACTTTAGTATTTACCAACTGATGTTAGTGGTTAGAATTATGTGTTCAGATATGTTTATAATAATTGTAAATTCCCTTAACCTTAAATGAACCATGTTTCAGAAGCTGTTTTCGTACATGCCAACATTAGTGTCACATGGTCACGACTAACCAGCTCTCTCCTGAAAACAGAATGCTGTGATCTGATTGTCCAGTGCCTAACCCGTGATCCAACTGAACGGCTGACCCTCGAGCAGATCTTGCAGCATGACTGGTGTAAAACAGTGGATCTAAAATGAAAGTAGTGAAATGACAGTGTAAGAGACAGAGTAGGAAACTACATTTTGGCTGTCATCTTAATTTCTGCATCAGAGATGTCAATTTAAAATAAGAGCAGAGAACGGAGTTCATTTTTGTCATAAATGTACATATTTTTGGCATTAATATGGATTTAAATAGAAAATAATCATTTGTTTTATGTTACATTCAATCTTGCGTCCATATTTATGGTCATGTTATTCAAAGAAATGTTTAAAAAAATGCTAAAGTGTGCTAACATTAAAACATTAACTGACAGCACAACAGTCCCACAACATATTTTCATGTCTGATCAGGGCCACAACCACCAAAGACCAACCCCCAATAATTAAATCAGCAAACTATTTCTAATTACGTGTTTTTGTGTCTATGCTTTATTTTAAAAGTGTAGTTTTAGCTTGTTTTAAAATCAATATTTTACATGGATGTAATAAAAAGGGCCTTAAAAAGTATTATAGTTTTATATTATATATATATATATATATATAAAATAACATAGACAATAATAATTAATAATAAAGAATAATATACGGAATTAAACCAAATAACCTCTTTAAATGTTTCCATGATAAAGCATAGGCCTATATAAAATTAAATTGAATTAAACTGAATCTAGTGTTAATAAAAACTGCCTTCAACCACATGCTTTTGTCACGAATTCAGTCTATGGACTTCCGTTTATTCACCACCAGAGGTCACCCTTTCCATTACATTGACTCTCGCACAACACAAACTGTTGCATAGCACCCCGGACTACATAGCCCATCATTCATTGCACGGTTTGCACACTGCACTGATTGCACTCATTGCACACAGCTGTTTCTTATCACCTCACTCACTGTATAACACCCACTCAAACTGCCATTCTCTGCTGAGTATTGTTTAGCCCGTACCCCATTCCGAGTCTCTGTGTTTTCCTTGTTTTGCCTTGCCTGTTTTCGCGGTTTCTGATATTTGCCAGTTTTCCTGGATTTTTCCCTCTCGTCTCGCCCCTGTGATTCTGTCTGCCGATCGGTGACCTACGCTAGCCCTGGGACTGTTCTTGTGTTTTGCCCGCCATATACTTGTTTGCCATTGTTTGACCCTGCCTGTTTACCACGTCTCTTGAATAAAGCTTGCAGATGGATCCACACGTCTCACGGCTCGTCATCCCCGTTACAGTTTTACTACTATATAGTACAGTAATAATTTAGTACTTTCTCCTGTTTTATTGTTGGTTTCCGCTTTTCTGATAATTTGGAATGAGGATAAAAAGACAAATAAAAAACATGCAAATAAGTTCAAACATCAATTCAATATCTATTATTTCCTGAATATTATGACATTCAAGAGGGCCGCCCCCTGATGACATAATATGCAAATTAGACAAGTATATTTACACCCCACATAAACTTTCGGTCATGCCCAACATTTTTCTAATTTACAGTAGATCTCTATCTTTAAGCCCTTTCAAGCCACAAGCTGTTGAAATCTTGATGTCAAAATCCAGCATTTTTCAAAAAATCCCTGGCGCCTAAAAGGTTAAATGCTCAAATGCTGGCGTTGGCTGGCAACATTTTTTAAAACGCTGACGGGGAACGAGTTAATTACAACTCAATACTTCATAACAATGTGAGACTTTTGAAGCAGATACCAAGCCTCCAACAAAATGTCCTGTCGCTCGTCACAGCTCTTCCACAGAAGACACCTTGTTTCTCCGCACATGAACATGAACTACTGACCGTGATCTCAGACTGTGGTGATCTGGTTTCTCCACTGCATGCATCCTCGTGTGTATCTTCAGCTGACTTTTAAAAGTGAAGCTTTTCCCGCACTGATCACACGTGGGTGGCTTCTCTCTGCTGTGGATCTTCTCATGTGCATTCAGATTTGATGACTGACTGAAACTCTTGTCACAGTGTGAACACTTGTGAGGTTTCTCTCCAGTGTGGCTCCTCTGGTGCAGGTTTAATCTGTATGCTGAAATAAATGTCTTCCCACACTCAAAGCACATATAATCTCTCACATCAGCATGTATTTTCTGATGTACTTTTAAATTGCTCAGCTGTGAAAAACTCTTTGCACACACAGAACATGAATGCGGCTTCTCCTTCGTATGAACTGTCAGGTGTGTCTTGAGGTTTGATGACACGATAAATGTTTTGCCGCACTGATCACATGCGTGCGGCTTCTCTCCGGTGTGGATCCTCATGTGATTTTTAAGATGTCCTGTCTGCGTGAAATCTTTCCCGCACTGATCACATGTGAATGGTTTCTCTCCAGTGTGAATCCTCATGTGCCACTCAAGACTTTGCTTGAATGGGAAACTCTTCCCACACTGAGTGCAGGTGAAAGATTTCTTGGCTCTTCTTTTCTTTAAAAATATATTTTTAGTCTTCGAGTGACTCGAAGGTTTTCCTCCAGGTTCGTTGTGATGTTTCTCCTCCACTTCACTCAGTTCTTCTCTCTCCTTGTTCTCTTCCACGAGGCCTGAAATGAAAGAAAAAATGTTCAATTTCAATTTTAGTGAATCGAAAAAAAATTCAAAGCTAGAAATATGAAAGTCAGCACTAATGTAATAGCAGAATGTAGATGACTGCTATAAAATATTATGATAATTCTGGTGCATTTTATAAATTAATTGAACGATCGGATGCAAAACATTATAGGCACAAAATCCCATGTTTCTGTAGAGAGAGCTATTAAATACAGTGCCCTCCATAAGTATTTGGACAGTAAAGACAAAATTGCTCTGTTTGCTCTAGAGACAAGAAATCTGTAGATATGATTGATAGATGAGTATGAGACAAAACCACAGAATGACACATTTTATTATTGGGTGATTCAACACATAAGAAATTCAGCACTTTTAGAGTTTCATCCCTCTATCTGATGTGAGCATAAGTGTTGGAACAGTTGCCTCACAGGCCTTTCTAAGTGATCAGCTGTGTTCTGTTGCATTAATTGTTCAGATATTAAAAGCGGGGAATGTGTCGTATCAGTTATATCCATTGCTTCTGCATTCTGAGTCTTGCATTCGATGACGACACACACAAACCAGGATGAAGACGAGGCGGCTGACTTTGAGAGAAAAGCAAGCAATATATATATATATATATATATATGTGTGTGTGTGTGTGTGTGTGTGTGTGTATTTCTTCTTATTAAAGTTAAAGAAAGTGATTTAGTCAAGAGCAGTGAGAGATTTTCTCTCTTTTGTTGTTTGATTAAGATGAAGGACTATTAGACTGCTGTCACTTTAAGACAGAACATCCAGATCCAATATACAGGGGTTAAAGCAAAAAAAAAATCCTGAGCCTGAACTTTTTTCCGGGGCGGGGGGAGGGCAAAGCATGCAATGACTGTGGCAACTTTAACATTTGAAAGGATACTATGACAAAGTTATCGCTTTCCTTACTCAAACTGTTTTTTTTTCATGAATATATGGTTGACCTGAAGAATGAAAGCTGTATCATACACTTGGAAAATTACAAGCTATATCACAGTTTATCGACTCGAGGGGTGTGACAATACACTTAGCTCACGAGACGAGACAAAATACAGATACTTGGTTTACTAGAACGAGACAATGTTTTAATACTATTTTTAACCAAATGACAAATGACAAAATATTTGTCTTTTCATTACAAAAAGTAAAACAATGCAGTTGTATTTTGAAATATTTTAACTAATCTAGGGCTGTAACTAATGACTATTTTGGTAATCAAGTAATCTACTGATTATTTTGACGAGAGTAATCTGGTATTTTTTAGTAACAAATAGACCTAAGTGCAAACCAGGCTTTAGTATGACTATTTATATATAAACTAACGATTAGGCAATAATAATTGGCTCAAATAAAATATCAAAACCAAGTAATTACATGGTTTATTGAACAACATTGTTAAAATACATAATGTAACATGCCTATACATAATATGAACATAACCTTACATATGACCCAAATTACTGTGGATTTTGGCATTTTAACCATTCATGGCCAATAAAGCAACACAAATGCTCACATGCTCTGAGCATGGGATTCATATGGACTGTTGTTTGCATTTCAACGCCATTTAAATTACTTGTTTTTAAACCGCAATGCTTAAAAATGTGTGCAAACGATACATTTTCTCGACCGGTTATGAACACAAGGCACAAGGCACAGCAAAGTGACTTTAACTGCTATAAAGACTATAGTTCAAAATCTCTACCGGTTGTCATATTTCTAACGTTTAATCACTTGTTTTCCAGTATACCTGAAATGCGTAAATGTTCTAATCGCAATTCTGTAAAGTTTGGTGTTTACTGTTTAATGCTGAAAGAAATGGCAAAAATCACAATATTGTTAGCTATATTGAGAAATGTCCAACATTCTGCTAACCTGGATGCAGAAACTTGAAAACCAGATATAATATAAATGTAAAGTAAAAAAAACTGAAGTAATTGTCTGATGTTGACACTCGATATGAAAGTTTCTCAAACCTTCCTTTACTGACCTTTTGTTGAAAACTAAAAATGAAACGATAAGATGAGTACAAACTGTTTATCTTTCTAACATGAATGTTCTTCAGCATCGTGAATGAAGAATAAACACCAACCTGTTAGTTCCTCAGTATCTTCAGTGTGTTTGATTCTGCAGGGCTCTGGATCTCTCATCTTCTCTCTGTCCTCTTTAATAAACTCAGTCTTTGATCAGATCTCAGCTCTTCCTGATGCTCTGATGCTCGTCTGCACTTCTGAACTGATGGAGATCTTCCAGCATTTATTGCTGAACTGCAGTGGGAGGAGCTTCACTGATGATGGGAGGAGCTTCACTGGTGATGGGAGGAGCTTCACTGATAATGGGAGGAGCTTCACTGGTGATGAGAGGAGCTTCACTGGTCATGGGAGGAGCTTCACTGATGATGGGAGGAGCTTCACTGATGATGGGAGGAGCTTCACTGATGATGGGAGGAGCTTCACTGGTGATGGGAGGAGCTTCACTGGTGATGGGAGGAGCTTCACTGATGATGGGAGGAGCTTCAGTGATAATGGGAGGAGCTTCACTTGTGATGAATTCCAGTGTGGGAGGAGCTTCAGTGATTATGGGAGGAGCTTAAGTGATTATGGGAGGAGCTTCACTGGTGATGGGAGGAGCTTCACTGTTGATCAGTTCATTTTTATACTAATGGATAACAGAATATAAATAATGTAGTGGTAATTCTTCCAGATAAAAATAATGGTAAGAAAAACAGTTGAAAGCATAAAAATATAAATACATGTAGATATTTGTGACCCTGGACCACAAAACCAGTCATAAGGGTAGATTTTTCAAAATTGAGATTTATACAACATACATAAATCAAACAGAAATAATCTTTCCATTGATGTATGGTTTGTTAGGATAGGACAATATTTGAAAATCTGGAATCTGAGGGTGCAAAAAAAAATCTAAATATTGAGAAAATCATCTTTAAAGTTATCCAAATGAAGTTCTTAACTATGCATATTACTAATCAAAAATTAAGTTTTGATATACTTACGGTATGAAATTTACAAAATATCTTCATGGACCATGATCTTTACTTGATATCCTAATGATTTCTGGCATAAAAGAAAAATTGATCATTCTGACCCATACAATGTATTGTTGGCTATTGCTACAAATATCCCCCAGCGACTTAACACTGCTTTTGTGCTGCAGGGACACATTTGTAAGCAACATATCCCCTCTGTCTGTTGACACCAATGAAACGAGCTTAAAGTGGCCATTTACAGGAGATCTGAAGACATCAGCTTAATACATGAGGTGAAAACAGGACTATTGTCATGAAATACAGAGTGTTTTCAGCAGCTGTTAATATTGATGAGCCTCAATCAACACTCATTCAACAAGACATTCAGGATCATCAGCTTGTGTTTGTGCGCATTCAGAATCAGTCTGAATGAACAATATAATGGCTTTAATGGGAAGACTCACACACTTAAATATAACCACTTTGTTACATCCAAAAAAAAAAGACATGAAACTGTGATCTGTGGGAGTTTTAATGAGTAATCAGTTTGAAATTTAAGTGAATCTCTGTCTGTGACCCATTTTTACAGAGCTTTGATGTCTGATAATCAGAAAACAAAGTTACCCATTAAAAAGAATAGTTGAACATAAGTTCACAAATAAAAAATATTGTTTAAATAGTTACTGCCTTTAGTTAATATTTTGGAATAAATGTAAAATGCTTATAAATACTAACTAGATTAGATCAATGTTCGTATTAGTAATGTTTGTTTAACCAAGAAAATGTGGCTGAGACATGAATTTACACTTCATGAGGACTTTGCCTCCTCATTTCAGAACACACACAGTATGTTAGACCCTATTCCATCTAAGCTCCTAAAAGAGGTGCTTCCAGAAGTCACAGATCCTCTTCTGACTATTATTAATTCATCAGTCATTAGGATATGTCCCCAAAACCTTCAAACTGGCTGTTATTAAGCCTCTCATCAAAAAAACACAACTTGACCCCAAAGAACTAGTTAATTATAGACCGATCTCGAATCTCCCGTTTCTGTCCAAGATACTAGAAATGGTAGTATCCTCACAACTGTGTTCCTTCTTAGTGAAAAATGGTATCTGTGAGGATTTCCAGTCAGGATTTAGACCGTGTCATAGTACTGAGACTGCTCTCATTAGAGTTACAAATGACCTGCTCTTATCATCTGATCGTGGTTGTATCTCTCTATCAGTGCTGCTGGATCTCAGTGCTGCGTTCGAAACTATTGACCACAGCATTCTTTTGAATAGACTAGAAAACTTTGTTGACATTAATGGGAGTGCATTAGCATGGTTCAAATCGTACTTATCTGACCGCCATCAATTCGTAGCAGTGAATGAAGAGGTATCATATCGATCACAAGTGCAGTATGGAGTACCTCAAGGCTCAGTACTAGGGCCATTACTCATCACGCTTTACATGTTACCCTTGGGAGATATCATCAGAAAACACAGTGTTAACTTTCACTGTTATGCTGATGATACTCAGCTCTATATTTTTTTGTATCCTGGCGAAACATACCAATTTGAAAATCTAACGGAATATACAGTCAATATAAAAAACTGCATGACAAGTAATTTCTTACTGCTAAATTCTGAAAAAAAAACAGAGGTGTTAATTATAGGACCTAAAAACTCTGCATGTAATAACCTAGAACACTGTCTAAGACTTGATGGCTGCTCTGTTAATTCCTCGTCATCAGTTAGGAACCTAGGTGTGCTATTTGATATCAATCTTTCCTTTGAAAGCCACGTTTCTAGCATTTGTAAAAAAAAATTATATTTAAAAAATATATCTAAATTACGACCTATGCTGTCAATGTCAAATGCAGAAATGTTAATCCATGCGTTCATGACCTCAAGGTTAGATTATTGTAATGCTTTATTGGGTGGTTGTTCTGCACACTTAATAAACAAACTCCAGCTGGTCCAAAATGCAGCAGCTAGAGTTCATACTAGAACCAGGATGTATGACCATGTTAGCCCGGTTCTGTCAACACTGCACGGGCTCCCTATTAAACAAGCAAGATTTTAAAATCTATACGATATTACTTATAAAGCCCTGAATGGTTTAGCACCTCAGTATTTGAACGAGCTCTTGTTACGTTATAGTCCTCCACATCCGCTGCGTTCTCAAAACT
>NW_015506812.1:130836-177671 GCF_001515645.1 Sinocyclocheilus grahami
AGGACAACTAGATGAGCCCCAGAGACAGATCCCCTGTAAAGACCTTGTCTCCTAGACGGCCACCAGGACAAGACCACAGGAACCAGATGAGTCCTCTGCACAATGTGACTTTGCTGCAGCCTGGAACTGAACTGCTGGTTTTGTCTGGCCAGAGGAGAACTGGCCCCCCGACTGAGCCTGGTTTCTCCGAAGATTTTTTCTCCATTCTGTCACCGATGGAGTTTAGGTTCCTTGACGCTGTCACCTCTGGCTTGCTTAGTTGGGGACACTTAATTGCCAGCGATATCGTCGACTTGATTGCACAGATACTATTTAAAGGGGTCATATGATGCTGCTAAAAAGAACATTATATTTTGTGTATTTGGTGTAATGAAATGTGTTTATGCGGTTTAAAGTTCAAAAAACACATTATTTTTCACATACTGTACATTATTGTTTCTCCTCTATGCCCCACCTTTTTGAAACGCATAGATTTTTACAAAGCTCATCGGTCTGAAAAAGCGAGGTGTGCTGTGATTGGCCAGCTATCCAGTGCATTGTGATTGGCCGAATACCTCAAGCGTGAGACGGAAATGTTACGCCCCTCACATACTGTTGACGTGTCCGGCCGGAGTGACGAGACAAACATTAAAACACATTACAAACGAGGCATTTGTACTGCCCAAAACTCGTGTTTGAATCATCAGTGGCAACGAAAAACACAGCGGCCTAGCGTGAGGGGAAGCCCCGGCTTAGTGTGCGCTGAGGCCGATAGAGTGAGCTGAGGCGGGCTGGACTGTTGAAAAAAAGTGAAAGTTGATGTATTCCCTCAGCGACCAGCACAGATCAGCTCCAGGCATGACGAAGCGGATATCGTCCTCTTTTGGAAGACCAAACAAAGTAGTTTCACTTTCACAACGAAGCACACAGCGTCTTCAGGACATGGCTGCGGTGACAACAACACTACTACAGCGAGAATAAAAGTTACGCCTTCTTTCTTTGCGTGAACATTTGGGTGGCGTTATGCAAATCTTCCCACATAGTGATGTAGACATGTGGGGGCGTGTTAGAACGAGGCGTTTTAGGGGGGTGTGGCTGACTCTTAACTTTTATAAAGAATATCTCTTTGGATTTGAGACTTTAGTCTTTGCAACTTTACAGATCTTCTTTATGCACCAAGAGCTTGTAACACTCCAAAGAGAAAGGAACAATTGAAATCGCATCATATGACCCCTTTAAACTGAACTGAGCTGGATGATGACAGCACTGAATTCAATGATGAACTGTTTTTAACTGAAAATTGAGTGTTAACTATTGTCCTTTTGCATTATTGACACACTATTTGACTAATTAATGCTGTTCAGTTGCTTTGACACAATCTGTATTGTTAAAAGCACTATATAAATAAAGGTGACTTGACTTGAGGTTCACAGGAGGATTGTTTCTCCACAGTGATGGCACATAGAAGGCTTGTATCCACTGCTAGTTATTAACAGGAAACATGAGTTGTCTGTGAAACTCCTTACACACTGATGACATATAAACCAGTTCTCTTTTGAGTCCTCATGTGTTGATTAAGATTATGTTGATTCTATGCAGTGTAATGCAGTCTCATGTGCCTGTTAAGGTTTCCTTTTAGAGTAAATGTTTTTCCACACTGTTGGCAGGTGAAAGGGTTCTCCCCAGTGTGAACGCTCATGTGGTAACTAAGGTCTCCTTTTTGGTTGAAACTTTCTCCACACTGATGGCACACATAAGGCTTCTCTCCGGTGTGAATTCTCATGTGTCTGTTAAGGCCTACTTTTTGAGTATAACTTATACCACACTGTTGGCAGGTGAAGGGGTTCTCCCCAGTGACTCTCATGTGCAAATTAAGGTTTTCTTTTCTACTGAAACTTTTTCCACACTGTTGGCAAGTGAAAGGCTTCTTTCCAGAGTGAATTTTCATGTGAATTTTAAGGTTTCCATGTTCATCAAAACTCTTTTCATATTGTTCTTTCTCTACCATTTAATTCAGTACTTTGCACTCCTCTTTCAGCAGCATGAGGTCTAAGGTGAAAAAAGGAAAATGAAAGTCACTTCCAAATTAATAGCACAAAAAACATACATCAAAACATTAACGAGCATGTACGCTAGATAGTACATGCACTAAGCTATTGAATGAGCAGGGTTCGTACGGGTGCTTGAATGCTTGAATTTTAATGTAGTGTTATCAATGTTTAAAAATGCTTGGGAGATATAGCGGTTTCCCCAGTAACGGCTGTAATCTAATAAGCACTGCGCTCACAAACACTATCATGCATTACAGGAAAGAAATGATACGAAATGAAATTGACATTGAAAAGAACCGACCATCTTCAGAAAAGCTTCAAAGATAACATTCATATAAAAACACCCGTGCTGCATTTTAATTTTGAAACGTGCAGTGCTCAGTTTATTCAGCAAAGTATAAGCCTTTTGGAAAATCTATTTGTGCTGGTCAGTTTTGATATTGTGACGGGCCACCAGAAATAAATCAATGTATGGGAAACACTTGGACACTGCTATAAGACAAATAGCCATATCTAAGTGATAACAAAAATGAAAAAAAAAAATTACTAAATATATTAGTGGTGAAATGTCACCCGATTATGTCAAACATGCGCTCCTTGGATGTCATGACAAGAAATGTAATGAAGGAAAATTTCAATATCTCGCCTTTGCTTTCTTTTCAGACCATCTCCAAAAAGACATTACAAAACTAAACAAATGATTTACAAGTTTAACATGCGTTTATCAAAGTATATAATTAATGCTCTTGAAATACGAAATGGAGGCGGGTCCGGACTTTGAGAAGCACTGGTTTAAAGGCTGAAATGTGAGGTTTATCACTATATAAAACTTTTTATATTTGTGAAAAACCTGTATTTGAACTGCAAATCATGTTTTTTGCAGTCATTTTAGGGTACCAGTCATTAATGTTACCATAGACATTTCCCTACCCCGTTCATACAGTAGGTCAATTGTTGTTGTTTTTTTGTGCAGGTCTTAAAAAGCCTTACATTTATTTTAAAAATCCTGCAGATACCCTGTAAATTCTTCCTTTTTTAAAATTGTATAATTTATATACTGTGTGTTGGCTATTTATATACAGTGGGTACGGAAAGTATTCAGACCCCCTTAAATTTTTCACTCTTTGTTATATTGCAGCCATTTGCTAAAATCATTTAAGTTAATTTTTTCCCTCATTAATGTACACACAACACCCCATATTGACAGAAAAACACAGAATTGTTGACATTTTTGCAGATTTATTAAAAAAGAAAAACTGAAATATCACATGGTCCTAAGTATTCAGACCCTTTGCTCAGTATTTAGTAGAAGCACCCTTTTGATCGAATACAGCCATGAGTCTTTTTGGGAAAGATGCAACAAGTTTGTCACACCTGGATTTGGGGATCCTCTGCCATCCCTCCTTGCAGATCCTCTCCAGTTCTGTCAGGTTAGTGTCCTCCATCCCTTTTTACCAAATGTTTTCTTTATGCTGCTGCACTCCAGAGGAAGTTAGATCCAAACATCTCCTCTCACTATTGACCAGAGAAGAGTAAAAGAATCCACTTCCCTATCTATACATTCTTGGGGGTCAAAAAATCAATAATATGTGTCAATGCATGTGCTCATGAGATGTCCAAGCCTTGCCCATGGTTGTCATGTTTATGTAGTGTATATGCTGTCAATATGGGGTGCTGTGTGTACATTAATGAGGAAAAAAAATTAACTTAAATGATTTTAGCAAATGGCTGCAATATAACAAAGAGTGAAAAATTTAAGGGGGTCTGAATACTTTCTGTGCCCACTGTATATATATATATATATATATATATATCCAGACAGGTGTTTTTTTTTAATAGCACGATAACATCTAATTTAAAGAGGAGAACTCAAGTATGTATGTAAACATGTAATTTAACACAGTTGTAAAGTGCTGGAAAAGCTTGAAAATGCACCTTGAAAAGTGCTTGAATTTGACTTTGGAAAAGGTGTAAGAACACCTGACGCATATAATCTTAGAAACTCTTCTCAATATTGTTAACTCTTTGCTAGCTTGAATATGTTTGGGATGTGTTCTGAACAAAGCAGTTATTCACCCCTTCATCAAAACAAACACAGTTTGGCCCCCAAGACAAATGGTATAACTTAAAAATGACAGCGTTAAGAAGGTTTCAGGGCAGTATATTAATTTTAATGGATTTGATCCTTGAACTGAAACTAAAGTTCCATCTTGTATCTAATTGTGTGTGTGTGTGTGTGTGTGTGTGTGTGTGTGTGTGTAAGCAAATAGTTGCATTCTAAGCTTGATGCATTTCTGCTTCTGTTGTTAAAATAACTGGGTCATCTGCAGCAACGTGGCTCTTTAACAGTAGAGAGAAGCAACAAGCACAGAAGAAATAAGGCTTGAATGAAGCACATTTGGCTCTAGATAAAAATATTAGAGGATATAATGCCAAAAGATCGTTAGCATAAACTAGGGGTGTGTGATAGCACGATTTTTGATCGTGGAAGATTAAAATATCCTCACGATTCTGCTTTTGAAGACATATCGTAATATCGTGCTACAGCGCACATTCTGTGAGTTGCACTTCTGGCGCCTCCATCTCAATATACTGTACAATCATACAGTCAAAACAGATGTTAACTCAGCAGTACAGTTACTCTCACGGGACACTGCACTTACTCGCAGTCACAAAGGTACATTATTTGCATGTGCTTTAAAGCCTTGCCAGTTAAACATTTCATTCACGCGTGCCTGTCAAACAGCTCCTGATTACTGGACTAAGTTATCTTTTACATCTGATTGTGCTAATGCTGTAAAAACACACATATCACACATTTGGTTATGTCTAAAGTGAAAGTAAACGGTTGAGAAAGAAAGTCATATACACCTGAGACGGCATGAGGGTGAGTAAATGACAGAATTTCATGTTTGGGTGGACTATCCCTTTAATAAACCAGATGTGATGAAGAGGCCAGAAACATGCAGACAGAAAACAAGAATGTGTGTTGAATTAATGATGAGTGACAGAATTAAAATACACAATGCTGACATTTTAAGAAGGCCACTTTTTGTGTTGTGTATTCAATGCATGTCTGAAAAAATAATGGACTTTTAATTATTTATTTGGGGCATTTAGAGTTTTTTTTTCTTCATGTATTGATATGTAATTATTTGTGATTATTAAGAATATTTTTTTTGTGCACTCAATTTTTTGCATTTAGCCATTATACTATCTAGACAGATAATAATTGTATCAAAACGGTCAAAAGTAATGAATAAAAATTGTTTTTTTTTTTGGGAAAAAGCAACTTTGCTACTTCAATATGCTTCCTCAAATTCGTGGACACAAACATCATTGTTTCTCACAAGTCAAGCACATATATTTATATACCATATTTAACAGGTCTAAGATGGTAGAAAATTAAAGTACTTAAGTACTTAAGTTACAAAATACCAGTTTTTCTTCAGAAATGTAATCAAGTAAAAGTACAAGAAGTTAACATTTACATGTTACTTTGGGTGATTTGTATTTTACTCAAGTACAAAGTACAGTAATCTAGTAATATTTCTCAAGTATTTAAAACCCCTTGACATGCTTCGAAGATATCATACACTCCTGTAGTGATTAACATTTTAATAAGGATCAAATGAGAATGAAAACCAACCTGTTTGTTCTTCAGTATCTTCAATCCTCACGTCTTCACTCTCCTCTTTAATGAACGCCATCTTTATAATAGTGTGTGGATCTCCGCAGGAGTTTTTCTCTGTGTTTGGACACTCTGTCATGAATGAGATGAGAATAATTAACAGAGATGAAAATAAATGCACACTAAATCTCTGTGTGCGTCTCAGTCTGCTCCCTATTTCAGTAGTCAGCTCGCTGGTAAGGGAGTCAGTCAGAGTGATAGTAAATGGCCTTAAATGACAAACCCCCAGATTCACAGACAAGGCTCAAGTCTAGTCCCAAACTAAAGGCCTTTCCACACTGAGCGCAAAAAAGCGAAATAAATATCGGGACACGCTGAAAGAAACTTGCACAGACTGATCTTAAAATTTGTTTTGTCTGGAGATGCTCACTACCAGGAATGTTTTTTTTCTTAGGCATGTTTATAAAAAACTACTTAATTAAACTGTCCTAATCCTGGCTTAAACTAAGCTCCGTCTGTGAAACCAGGCCTTGATTAGACAAAACTAAAAACTGGCACAACAAATTAATACAACACAAATTATACAGATATTTCATATTTAGACATTTATGCGTTTATGGTTTACATTTGTATTGTAATTGTTTGTAGATCACATCTAACAGATTGCACTTTAATCAAAGTTGTCATTATCGCACGCGTTTGTGTTTCTTGCTGTATTTATATTATTTGGGGTGCGACGATAAATCGATTCGTGGAATGCAGAAGTGTTTGAGTGTGCGGTTTAAAAACAAGCCTAGAGCGCCATCTGCTGTTAAAAACTAAGCTCAGAACCGATTCCAGAGAGAATCGTGATGCACTTGGAAAATCCCAGAATCGATCCACGAATCGATTTATCGTCACCCCCCTAGTATTTACACTGTTTTGTCCAGCATGTGTCGTCAGCGTGCGGTGAATCGAGCGATTCGAAACAGAGAATCGTTTGGGAAGCAATGGATTCATTTGACTCGGAGTTTCTGTTGCTCCATCTCTACTTGTCAATAACTGATTCGTGTTCATGATAAACTGCTTCATGATTCTGTTAAGGCCCTTTCACACGGGACGTGAGCGTCTAGTTCAGTTTCAAACGGAAAGCGGCAAAACGCGGGTGGTTTCACTGGCGGCGTGGAGGCGGAGCCGGTATGACATTTTATTTATCTCAGTCTCACATGCAGTCATACAGAGATGCAAATAAAAAAATCCAGAGTGTGGGAGCTTGAAAGCATTGTAAGAGTTGGTTTGCCAGGTGAAAATACAAATATGTCCAAAATGTCCAAACAATACATTATTGTGCGTGGTTAAATGTTACGATAAAATATAAACTAACTTTCAAAAGTTGAGATTTGGTACGATTTTATAGTCTCTTCTGGCTCACCAAGGTTGAATTTATCGGACCGTTAAAATATAATACAACGATTTGTTGCTTAAGAAACATTTATGGTTATTATTATTATAATGTTGAAAACAGTTTTCCTAATTAATAATTTTATGGAAATTTTTATTTTAAAAAATGTTTACACAATGTAATTACCCAACCATTTAAATTAATACTTTTATTTAGAAAGAATGCATTAAACTGAAGTGACAGTAAATATATTTATAATGATACAAATGCTGTGTGTGTGTGTGTAATTGAGCAGCAAATCTGCAATTTTAAATATTACCGTTACTAATTTTGATTAAATCAATGGAGCCTTGGTGAGCAGAAGATAATTTTTTCCAAAAACATTAAAAATCTTTCTGGCCCCGAACTTTTGAAAGGTAGGGTGCATCAGGTTCAAGAAGGCTAGATGGACAAAAAAAAAATCAATAATAAGCAATCTGTTTTATTTAATAAATGTTTTGTTTACTGTAACTTTCATTATCTACTGATTGATTGACTTTTAGATTAGATTGCTATATACTGATTAGTGTAACTATATACACATTTGAAACAGATTTATCGCAGTTGAATATCTGTAGCCAGTTGATCATATTAGTGTGGCCAGGACACTTCTCCTTGAGGTGAGCTAAAATAGGTGAAGCATTTTTCTCTAACGGATTTATTCTGCTGCGGGAAAGCTTCATCTCCAACATGTGGCATAGGCCCAAGCCTTTCTGTCCATTGGAATGCTAAGTTTTCCCTCTTTCGATCTTTTTCCCAAAGAGGAACAGGAATATACTCCTCCATCACAGTTTCTTCCGGAAGCTCCAACATCAATAACACGAAACAGATCATGTGCATCAACTAACGCCAGAAGGACAATAGAGCGCGTTCCCTTATAGTTGAAATATAATGATCCAGAGTTTGGTGGAGCTTGCCATCAATAGCTCCAGTGAAGTTTGGAGATTTCCACCCAATCTTGTGTTTCTGGTACTGGCTTATATTCGTTCACCAACACATCCCAGATTAACTTGGTGGCCTCATCCACGATTGATGCTACGGTTGAAGTTCCCACGCTGGGGCTGAAAGCTATGCTCACAAACGAGTCTCCAGTCGCCAGAAACCTGTATTGAAAAAAGCCCAATATTGGGTATCATGCAACTAAACCATATAAATTAAAGATATTGTAAACATTAACCTCATGCTATTCTGTAAAGCTGCTTTGAAGCAATGTGTATTGTGAAAAGAACTATACAAATAAATCTTATTTATTCATGTATAAGATAATTCTCAATCATTCTTAACTTTTTAATTTTTTTGAGGAAAAAATGGTGAAAAAAATTCAGAGATAAATATATAAAAGAGAAAAAAAGAAAAGAAAAGAAAAGAAAAAAAATATATATATATATGTGAAGAGTTTATTTGCAAAAACAGATAACTCTGTTTTTTAATTTTTTTAAATCATGTTTTTTTTTATTATGTTATCATGTTTTTATTGTATTTTATTGTGTTAGCTGTATACCGCAGTTTGATTGCGATTGATTGGAATGTACAATGACAAATATATAAATATATGCACAAACTCATTTTGATTAAGAAAAAAAAACATATTTGTTTTATTTTTAACTTAATTTTCTAATAAAATTGTATTTTTTTAAGAGTTATCAAACTGTAATGAAGTTATTATATTTACCTGAGACAGATGGAAAGCCGGTTCTTTGAACGGATGGGTTTCTTCATTCCTTGTTGCCACTTTCTCATGAAGTAGTTCTAATAGTTCAAGGGTTAGCCTGAAGTAGCTCTTGAACCTGAGAGGGTCGTTGTTCTTGAATCAAATGAAGACGTCTCCCTGCTCTTCTCGGTTAAGGAGTAGTTCATGTACACATTTTGTCCTCCTTTTGAGCATGAGCACATCTATAAGGAGTTTTTGCCTTTCCAGCAAAGCCCTGCGCCTGCGATGCATTGTTTGGGTTCAATTAATCTTCTAAGTGTTCCTTTAAAATTATATTTCCACTCAAATATTTGCTTAAATCGTGACCTCAACAGGTGATGCTCTCAAGGCAAATCTTCAAAAACAACTCCACTTGTGCCAAACGGGGGAAAAAAGAATAGTAATAATGACTATAATTAATGACACAAACACAAATTTCCGTTGTGTTTTATTTAGTTTTTAGTAAATAAAAATTTGACGATTGTAACTATGGCAACGCCCCGTGTGCAAGGGCCTTTACTCATGTGTGGATGCGCTTTACTCGCACTAAATGAAGGATATTAACGTTTGATAAAGCATTACAATGTTACAATCAATATGAATTAATTAACTTCGCATGGCTTGTAAAACTATAAAACAGACTGAACGGTTTATATTGATTTAAACACTGCAAAAGTAAATAAAAACAAAACACAAACCTTCAGCAGAATCAACAGATGCAGGAGCAACGACATACCACAATAAAAGTCCTCTTCTTCTGTGTTTTACAGCAGCTGGCACCCATATCGTTGCATTACTGCCATCTGCTGTTTTCACTTGACCTTAGTACTCATGAATTATATTCGTCCTTGCAGTCCAGTCCTCCTTAAGAAATTAAACACTAATGTCCTTCCTTGGTCACCACTCGCACATCCTACTATACTTTTTAGATCATATTCTTCTATACCTATTTCCCTTAGCTGATCCTTCAACTCTTGCCTTTCTTGTATAAATTCCTCGCATGGTATAAAGATATGTTTAATTGTTTCTTCCTCCTGGCATTCATCACATAATCCTGTTGGATGTTTTCCTAGCACATCGTGCAACTCACCCAAGAATCTGAAAAATCCATTTCCCTGCACGATGCAAAGCTTGCAGCACTGGCTGCAAAAATGGAAACTAGCAATCAGCAAACCTTGGACAGGATAGCTGCCCTTAAACAAGATGAGGAAGGAAGCACAGATCAGTTGATTAAAGCTATGAAGGTGATGGTGACAGGACAACTCCAAGAAAGTGAAGGTACCTTAGTCTCTGAGGTTCGCTTTATGGTGGAACAAGTTCAGATGGAATTACAGAAGGACATACGCGCTTCACAGGAAAACACACAAAAGGACTGTGAACAGCTTTCCAAAGATATCAGTCATTGTACCACTCAATTGTATGCCCTGTGCAACAACTTTAAAGATTTACAATTGGAAATGCGTAATCATTTTAAATCACTCGAAAAAGCAGTGGTAGATCAACCAAGAAGTGATCCCTTACCACCTCACCACACCGTCCCATCTTCATCTCCACCATCAGAAGCTGCACCCATATTGCACCCTACACCAGCTGTTAAAAGTGATCATTTGAAGTTGTCTTTCCCAACATTTGGAAGACCCTCAGATGATGCTGATCCACTGTTGTATTTAACTCGCTGTCAAGACTTTTTGGCTATACATCCCCTGGCTGATGCTGACATCTTGGCTACCTTCCGCACTGTCCTATACGGCACAGCACGTGACTGGTGGGAAGTTGTGCGATCTTCTATTACCACTTGGAATGAGTTTGAAACGGCTTTCCTCTCATCCTTCCTCTCTGAAGACTATGAAGATGAGCTGGCAGAGCGAGTCCGAACTAGAACACAGGGAGAAAAAGAGTCGATCAGAGACTTTGCTTTCACATACCGAGCACTGTGCAAACGGTGGAAGCCCACCCTAACAGAGAGTGAGCTAGTGAAAATGATTCTCAAAAACATCAAGCCTTACCTAGCCAGCCAACTTCGTAGCAGAGTAAATACAGTGGATGAGTTGGTAAAACTGGGTTTTCAGCTGGAGAGAGACTATGTTCAGCAGTTACACTATGAAGGACGCATGACCCAACCATCACCACAAAGACCCACCTCCAATCGACTTGCTGAAAGACCTCCAGTCCAGTGTTGGAGATGCAAAGGTCAGCACCCACCCGGCCACTGTCCACTCTATTCTTCCCCGCAGTCAACCCCATCGTCCAGTCAGCATTCTTCTGCTGGAAATAAGCGTTCCTTCCAACCTCAAAGGCAAGGAGTACCACCGTCTAACACTGCTCTGTCTATTACACCTCCTTCAAAGTCATTCAGCAAGTCTGCCTCTAAGCATGTTGCCATACCTCAACAGTTATTTGTACCCGTTTCTATTAGAGCTTGGAGAGGAAAAGCCATCGTGGATACGGGAGCAAGTTATACTCTTCTCCATGAGAGCTTGTGGAAGGAAATTGATTCCCTGGCCAACCTCCATCCCTGGACTTTTGGCCCACTCTATTTGGCAAATGGAGAAGCCGAAGTGCCTTTAGGATGGACAGATGTTCTGATCACACATCACAACAAAGACTTTCCCACTTAGGCTGCCATTCTCACCTCCAAAGCCCTGGCTTACTCCGTAGTCTTGGGCCTGGACTTCATCTTTTCCAGCGGTCTACAGATAAATGTAGCTGACCAAAAATATGCATTCAAGTCAAAACTCTATTACACCTCCTTCAAAGTCATTCAGCAAGTCTGCATCTAAGCATGTTGCCATACCTCAACAGCTAGTTGTACCCGTTTCTATTGGAGCTTGGAGAGGAAAAGCCATCGTGGATACTGGAGCAAGTTATACTCTTCTCCATGAGAGCTTGTGGAAGGAAATTGATTCCCTGGCCAACCTCCATCCCTGGACTTTTGGCCCACTCTATTTGGCCAATGGAGAAGCCGAAGTGCCTTTAGGATGGACAGATGTTCAGATCACACTTCACAACAAAGACTTTCCCACTCAGGCTGCCATTCTCACCTCCAAAGCCCTGGCTTACTCCGTAGTCTTGGGCCTGGACGTAATCTTTTCCAGCGGTCTACAGATAAAAGTAGCTGACCAAAAATATGCATTCAAGTCAAAACTCTGTGACGAGTACCCTTTTGAAAGACCCCAACATCTGAAAAAGAATCCACAAACCCAACGCTCAAACCAGTCACTTTCACTACTCAGCTCTATTCCTCCATTACAATTTACACCATCCGTATCACAACCATCAACCTACAGGGATGACCAGACCTTGATAGAGAAGACTGTCACCAAAGCTCACTTAACGCTGGAAGGGAAGCAACAATTACTTCACCTACTACAATCCAACCCAAAAGTCTGCACTCTTCAGCTTGGAAGGACAACTGTTCTCCAACATTGTATTTACACCACTCACCCAGTACCCATAAAGCAACGTCCATATTGATTGACTCCGGGAAAACAAGCGGTTGTAAAAGAACAATTAAAGGAAATGATGGAAAATGGTATAGTAGAACCATCTTACTCTGCCTGGGCCTCACCTGTGGTTTTAGTCCCAAAAAAGGATGGGAACGTAAGATTCTGCGTCGATTACCGTAAGGTAAATGCCGTCACTGAGAGAGATGCATATCCTTTGCCCAACATCACAGAGATCTTAGAGTCTCTCTCAGGAGCAGTCATCTTTTCCACTATTGATTTGAACAGTGGTTACTGGCAGGTAACAATGGACCCTGAGACATCTAAAACGTCTAAATGTCTAAAACGGCCTTTATCACTTCCTCTGGGTTGTACCAGTTTAATGTAATGCCTTTTGGATTGAAAAATGCTCCCGCAACATTTCAGAGGCTGATGGAAACGGTCCTTGGAGAATTGAGAGGAAATATATGCTTTGTATATATTGATGATATTATTATATACTCTATATATATCTTATATATCTTATATATCATCTCTGAACCAGCATTTCCAGGATCTGTAAACTGTTCTTACCAGATTACAAACTGCAGGTTTAACCATCAATCTGAAAAAAAGCAAATTCTGTCTTGAGGAACTGACATTTCTTGGTCATGTGGTGAACATTAAAGGCATTTCAGCAGACCCAAGTAAAGTTGAAGCCATACATTCTTACCCCGTGCCCCGCAACCTGAAAGAAGTTCAGCGTTTTCTGGGACTTGCTGGATGGTACCACAAGTTTGTGCCAAACTTCTCTCAAATAGCTGAGCCTATCAATGTCCTTTCAGTGGTCAACTCAATGTCAAAAAGCCTTTGACCAGCTGAAAGCCTATCTAATCTCTCCTCCCATACTAGGTCATGCTGAGCTGCAACGATCATTTGTGGTCTATACTGATGCCAGCGACACCGGACTGGGTGCCATCTTGGCCCAAAGGAAAGACAGCGGCCGACAGGAGGTAATCGCATATGGAAGTTGGACCTTAAACAAAGCAGAAATAAATTATTCTGTAACCGAAAAGGATTGTTTGGCAGTAGTTTGGGCATTGGAAAAATGGCAACATTATCTTGAACCCAAACTATTTACCGTTGTTACTGACCATTCAGCTTTACAGTGGGTGATGAGTTCCACCAAGACTACCAGCCGACTGGTTCGATGGGCTCTCCGTCTGCAGAAATTTGATTTTGTGGTTGAATACCGCAAAGGAAAACTCAACATGGCTCCTGATGCTCTTTCACGGATGCACTCCAGACCTGAATGCAGTCTTTACTCTACCCAGAAAGACGACCCAGAACTTCCAGTTATGGCAGCTGTCATCTGGGAGGAACAACACAAAGATACTGAGATTGCACAAATATTTCAAGAATTGGCAAAAGATGGTAATCTTCTGAAAGCCCAGTTTGATGTAATTTAAGATAAATTATATCACAAGACTCATGTGCCCAGTGGCCAAGTACACTTCCGAGTGTACATTCCCAGAAGCTTAATCCCCACCATCCTACAGCATTATCATTCGCATCCCTTGAGTGGTCATGTAGGGATCTACAAAACTTTCAAGAGGCTGCATAACGTCGCCTTCTGGCCAGGAATGTGGACGGATGTGAAACAGCATGTCAAGAGATGTGTGAAATGCCAGACAGTAAAAAGTGAAAATCAAAAGCCTGCTGGAAAACTTCAACAAGTCACCACCTCACGACCAAATGAAATGCTAGGAGTAGATATCATGGGACCTCTGCCCCGCAGCACTTACCAACATGAATATCTTCTAGTTTTCGTAGATTACTTTTCACGATGGGTTGAATTGTTTCCCATACGGAAAGCCACTGCACAGACTGTGACATCTCTTCTCAGGAAGGAAATTCTCACCCGGTGGGGGGTTCCTGATTTCATTCTGTCTGACCAAGGTACGCAGTTTGTTTACGGCTGTATTCAAAGAGATATGTACAAAATGGAGGTTAACTCCGAAAACAACAACCGCATATCATCCCCAAACCAACTTGACAGAATGAATAAACCGTACCTTAAAGCAAATGATTGCAGCATATGTTGAGGATAACCACAAAAAATGGGACCAGTACCTTCCAGAGCTAAGGTTTGCCATCAATTCAGCTGTACAGGAAACCATTGGAATGTCCCCAGCCGAACTCCACCTGGGAAGGAAATTACAAGGGAGGTTAACTCCGAAAACAACAACCGCATATCATCCCCAAACCAACTTGACAGAATGAATAAACCGTACCTTAAAGCAAATGATTGCAGCATATGTTGAGGATAACCACAAAAAATGGGACCAGTACCTTCCAGAGCTAAGGTTTGCCATCAATTCAGCTGTACAGGAAACCATTGGAATGTCCCCAGCCGAACTCCACCTGGGAAGGAAATTACAAGGGCTAATGGACAAGGTACTGCACGGCCAAAATCTCTCTCCTGTTGCGCCCTCTTATGACACTGTTGAACATTTATCTCAGTTGCAATCAAGAGCAAAAGAGTGCTGCAGAAAAAGCCAAGCGAGACAACTTAGAAGCTACAACAAAAAGAGAAGGGAGAGTTCATTTAAAGAGAAAGACCGGGTATGGGTAAGAAATTTTCCCCAGTCAAGTGCACTTCACCACTTTAGTGCCAAACTAGCACCAAAGTGGAAAGGGCCTTACCGGGTGATCATGAAATTGGGTCCGTTGAACTACAGGGTAGTGGTGGAGGCCACTGGGGAAGATGTCCGCACTGTCCACGTGTGTAATTTAAATACCCAAGAAAAACAGAAGCTCCTTGAAATCTTCCAGGAATCCCTCAGTGAAGATGAAGAGTTTCTAGGATTTTAAGCTCACTATCCTCTTTTAACAACCATGGGTTGTTTTTTCCTGGGGGGGAAAGTGTGGCAGAACGGGAAAAGGCGTAACTGGGAAAATGAAACCAAAACAATTGTCCTGACCGCTAGCGAATAGGAACGGGAGTCTAATTTGGGAAGGAAGTGATGTGGCTATATATATATATATATGTAGTGGAACAGAATCAAAGGTTGGCGGGTTAGTGGAGAGTGGAGAAGGAAAAATTTGCGAGTGTCTAGAGTGAAAGTTTACCGGGTTCAGCGGAGCGCACACTTACGCACTCTGTAATGCAGGACCAGCGCAGAGGCGGGTGAGGTTTCAGGAGCGGCAGGGAAGTGTCTTTACCTGGATGCCTTTTCCTTGGAGAAAATCCACCTCCGCTGTTTGAAAAAAACTGTTTCCCCAAGTTCATGAGTGGCCGGTCGGATGGCTCATGGCTTCCCGTAACACACATCAGCACTCACCCAAAGTTCACCCACACCACATTCGCCCGCACATACCGTACCGTACAACTCCCTTATGTGAGTATTTTCTTTTCCATCTTAAGATATTAATTCGTCGAATGGTCTGGGCGACTGGAATTAATCTTGTTTGTATTCCTTTGTTTTCTTCCCTCCTTTTTTATCGGTTTTGAATTGTAACTGAGCACGGACTATCGAAACTGCTGAGGTGAATGCAGAGTTAGACTGGAGTCTCGCAATACTACCAATTTATTGTATAGTTTGTTTTTTGACTGATGGATGTGTAATGCATGTTCACCTTCGTGGGAACTAATTCTTTGTTTTTTGTTTTTTTCTCTCTTGTGAAAAATACATACGTTCAACTGAACTGAAAACTATTTTCCCCTGAGAAGTTATTTCCTGCTTTGCATTATATTCTCGGCTGGTGGGATTTTGTATGTAATGGGTGGTTTTGAACGGCTAGCTATCTGGGTTTAACTACTTTTGACAGGCTTATTCCTGTCTGGCGCCCGACATGCAACAGATCTATTGGTATGTGATTACGGAGTGTCTATTTACACTAAGTGAAAATAGCCCACCTTGTTGGCAGAGGCTATTTATACCGAGCCCACCCCCGAGAGTCACGATGAACACTTCAGCAGAGTCTTTGCAGCCCTAGCTAAACACAAACTAACCCTCAATGCTGAAAAATGTGTTTTCTCTGCACCGACTATTGAATATGTGGGTTTCCGGCTGTCGGCAGATGGCGTCACACCACTTCAACGGGACATTGTCCAGATGTTACACACACCCCTCCAGGCCGTCGTATCATTATAAGAATTGAAGGAGGCGTCGGAACAGGACCCGGTCCTTTCTCAGCTCCAAGTCTATATTCTCAATGGCTGGCCTCAGGAGGTACCAGAGGGGCTGGCAGCATTTTCCAGAATAAAGCAGGACACCTGTGTGACACGCGGCCTCTGCACAGTCATCCCCAGCACCCTAAGTGCACATGCCTTGGCAATGGCTCACAAGGGCTACCTGGGTATAGTGAAGTTGAAGCAGCACTGCAGAGACCGGGTTTGGTGGCCAGGGATAGATAAAGACTTTCGAGGCCCTGGTGAAAGTCTGTGCTGACTGTCTCTTGAGCAGTAAGACTGGTCACCTGGCCCCCCCACCCACCCTTACAACCTCTTGCTTGGCCATCGCAGCCCTGGGACCACCTGCAGCTGGACATATGTAGTGAGATACAGGGAGTTCCTCATCACCAACGCTTCCTAGTGGTTGTCTATGACCTGCATTCGAAATGGCCTGAGCTCATTGCCATCAGCTCTGTGACCTCTCAAGTCATAATTAACTTCCTGGACTCTCTGTTTTCCCGCTGGGGCGCCATCAGCTCTGTGACCTCTGTGACGTGCCTCTGGGCCCGTTCTGCTTTAGCCGGCTGTGGGGCGGGACTAAGGGGGTAATCATCATGTGAAACGCCTGCAGAGAAGGTTTAAAAGGTTTTGGCTGTCTGACTTCAGCCCCTCTGTTAGCCTCTTTTCCATTATTTTGGGTTGCTTGGTTGTGATTATTTGTTTGCTTTATGTATTAGTTTAGTTTGGGGTTTTATGTTCTGCAGGCCTGTTTGTTATGTTGGAATGTGCCTATTATTTTGCATTTCCCGTAGTGTTGCTTGTTACATTTAATTATTACGAGTTGTAAACTTTATTTGTGTTAATAGATATTTGTTGATTCATCTGCGTTCTCGTTGCCTCCCTCATTTGTCGTGGCTCTGAGACAGCCGTGACAAATATGGGGGCTCGTCCGGCCGCTGTAATTAAGAACACCAGTTTGTCTTTGGTCATTATCTCTGACTCTGCGAGCGAGTGCTCCGCGTGTGCCGTTTAGTTTGTTTGGAAAGCTTCGAGTAGCAATTGTTTGGGAAAAAAAGTATATACTGGGTTTGAAAGTGGAGTTTTGGAAGCGCTTGAGTTACCTCTGCGTGCTGTATGAAACGTTGAATGTGGTAAGTTACATGAATTGAATTCTGACTGAATGTGTATAACATATAATGTAGACATTTATCAGTGTTATCAGTATTTGTGAAGTTAGTATTTTGTTCGTTTGGTAATTTGTTTGAGGTAGCAGAAATGTAAACCATGACTTCCAATATTGAAGAGTTTATTCGTAATCCATCGGAAGATCTTTTAAATGAATATTTGAAAGATCAGTTGTTAGCGCTCGCTAATCATTATAATGTTGGTCTTTCTGTGGCTGAGAAACGGTTAAAAGAGAGTTTGAAATCTATTTTGATATCTGCTTTGGTCGAACAAAATGCACTTTAAGCTGAGCAGATGGTGTCGACCATTCAGGCTAGCAGAATATCATTGTCTTATGAGCAACAGAAAGAATTACTTTTGATAGAAACAATCTAAGGAAAAAAATCGAACAGCAGAAAATAGAAGCAATGTATGAAATTGAAAAGAGAAAATTATAGTTTGAGCACTATAAATTGGATTTGATTAAAGCAGCGAAATTTTCTGAGGAAGCCAGAAAATTGTCTGCTGATGAGGATGATTGGCAGGATTTTGATGTGGTCACAAATTTGTGACTTGTGCCCAAATTTGATGAAAAGGATATTGATACCTTTTTCTCTTTGTTTGAGCGGGTAGCTGATACTAGAAGGTGGTCAGATTCAGCTTGTACTTTATTATTGCAGTGTGTCTTCACGGGAAGAGCTCAGGAAGTTTTTTTAAGTTCTATTTGACCGTAGAGCAGAGGTTCGAGTTTTTCAGCCTGGTGATCAGGTACTTGCTTTAGTGCCAGTCATGGGTTCGCCTTTTCAGGCAAAATTTGTAGGTCCTTATAACGTGTTACATCAGGTTTCAGATTTGAATTATTTGATTGAAACTCCTGATAGGAGGAAGAAGATGCGTGTTTGTCATGTGAATCTTTTAAAACCTTATTTTGGATGCAATACTGTTGAAAACACTAATTCTGTTTTATCTTTTGAGAATCCAGAAGGATCCCGAGTGAAACCTGTGTTTTTGGCTAGCACAGGAGGAGAAACATCTTTAGAAGGTGTTCCTGCGGTGCCTGTTTCTGAGGACGAGGGGCTGGATCCTGGTGAACCAGATACACAAGGCTGTTTAAAAAAAAACTGAAGCCCTGGAAAACTTGGGGATGATGTTGAAGCATCTCCCTGATGTTCAACGTTCGGATATGTCTGCTCTAATAAATTATTATGTGTTTCTCTTTCCAGATACTCCCACACAAACAACTCTAATTGAACATGATATTGATGTGGGGGATGCTAAACCTGTTTGTCAGCATTACTATCGTGTTCCTTTAGAGAAAAAGCAACAGTTGGAAACTGAGATTGAGTATTTGCTGAAAAATGGTTTGGCAGAGCCTTCTTTTTCAAGTTGGCATCTCAGTGTATACTGCTTAGAAAAGTTGATGGCTCTCATCGATTTTGCACAGACTATAGGAAGGTAAACGCATTAACTATTTTCCTATAAGGTTATGAGTTTTGGCCAAAGAAACGCCCCAGCTACGTTCCAGCGGTTAATGAATAGAGTTATTGCAGGTTTGGAAGGTTGTGCAGTTTACTTAGACGATGTAGTCGTCTATAGTGACACTTGGTCAGAACATCTATGTCGGATTAGAGCTTAGTTTGATCGTCTTGCTGTGGCTAACCTTACTGTAAATTTGAGCAAATGTGAGTTTGCTAAGGCCACTGTCACTTACCTTGAGAAAGTAGTAGGTCAGGGTCATATACGTCCCGTTCGACCTAAAGTGACCGCAATTGATCTATTTCCTATTCCTACCACAAAAAAGGGATTAATGAGGTTTCTTGGGAGGGTTGGTTTTTATAGGGGGTTCTGTCAGAATTTTTCTACTGTGGCAGCTCCTCTTACCAACCTCCTTCGAGATAAAATTTAATTTGAGTGGACCTCTGTGTGTCAGAGAGCATTTGAGGATGTTAAATTGCTCCTTACTGTTTTCTCCAGTGTTGGTTACACCAAGACTGGATAAACCTGTTAAATTACGGGTTGATGCTAGTAATGTGGGAGCGGGAGCTGTTTTACTGCAGACCTCAGAAAATGATGTGGACTGTGTGGTTGGGTATTTCTCTTGAATGTTTAATTCTTATCAACTTAACTATTCGGTTATTGAGAAAAAGGCCCTTGCTTTAATCTGGGCACTGAACCATTTTGAGGTTTATGTGGGTTCAGGTGGAGTACAATTGGTGGTTTATACCGATCATAATCCTCTAACATTTCTTCATTCTTTACAGAATCCAAACCAGCGACTCATGAGATGGTGTATCTTCCTACAAGGGTATCATCTGGATATAAGACATATTAAGGGTACCGACAACGTGATTGCGGATGCTGTATCGCGAGTATAATGCGCGTTACTGCGATGGTGTGTTTTCTCTTTTCCTCTTCTAGTTTTCTCTCTCCATCCTATCTCTTCTCCTAGGCGCCGAGGTTGATGAGTATTATCGGGGGAGGAGATGAGTGGATTCTGGAAGATTACATCGTTGTTATTTGGGAGTATATGTAGTGGAGATTTGTGTGTATAGTTTTGTTTTATTTGTTTTGTTTTTTTTGGGTGTACATCCCAGTTTAGTTAGTGGGGGGTTTTCTGTTGGTTTTTTTTTGTTTTGGGTGGTAATTCTGAGTGGGGGTACACTTCAGTATTCATAAAGCATTCCTGGTTGTGGGATTGTTGTGGATGCTGAGTTTAGTGTTTAAAAGCCGCCCGGAGCTCGGCAAGCCACTGAAGACTAGATAGGCTCAAGGTAGTTTGTGGTGTTAGTGAGGAGGTTGGGATGTACACCGTTTAGTATTATTTTTGTTTTGATGATTTGTATGGGGGGTTATTTTTTAAGGGGTGGTGTGTGACGTGCCTCTGGGCCCATTCTGCTTTAGCCGGCTGTGGGGCGGGACTAAGGGGTAATCATCATATGAAACGCCTGCAGAGAAGGTTTAAAAAGGTTTTTGACTCTCTGACTTTAGCGCCCTCTGTTAGCCTCTTTGGTTTTCTGTGATTTTGGGTTGCTTGGTTGTGATTATATGTTTGCTTTATGTATTAGTTTAGTTTGGGGTTTTATGTTCTGCAGGCTTGTTTGTTATGTTGGAATGTGTCTATTATTTTGCATTAACCTAGTCTTTATTTACTTTCCTGCAGTGGCGGCTCGTCGGGGGAGGCTGGAGAGGCACAGCTTCCCCATAATTTTGAGGTGAAAATGGGAGGAGGACGATTTAATGTTAATAAAATCCACAATTCATTTCAGTTCATGTCTCAGAATGTGTATTTTTTGTTTGTAATTTCACAGTTGTAATATCATAACGTGAAAGCGCCGTTTTCTATCGCGAATGTGCCGAATCTGCTGATGTAATTACAACCGCTAAGTGATATAGAAGGGTAGAGCTGAGCTCTCGTGCCTCCGTTGGTAAAAAAAATTAGCCAATCAGCATCGAGTGTTCACTTTCAGCGCTGAGAAGTGTTGAGAAAAGAACCCTCGCAAGAGAGGCTAGCCAATATCCACCAATCATCACAGAGATGTAAATCACGTGATATAAGTTTGAACGTCTCCTGCTGCACTGATAATGTACCAAGTACTTTTGATGAGTCGTGATATTGAATATTTGATTGCCAACAGATTTACCAAGCTGTCTTTCAAACAGTATATATACACATTTAGGGAAAACAGCCTAAGCTGGATACAGGCTACAGCAGTCGGCTTAACACAGACTTTTAAGAATGGATGGATGTTTGCTTCAAGTGATAGGCCAGGTAAGTGAAGTTATATTATCTTGCTGTATTTATGTCGTTTTCTTTACGTTTTCTGACTAAAAGCAGCCAAAAAGCCATTTTAAAGAGGTTAAGCAAATAATAATAATAATAACAATAATCGGCAGGGATCCCAGACCAATACAATTAGTGTGCCTCCTCTATTTTAAAACCCACGAGCCGCCACTGCTTTGCCGTAGTGTTGCTTTTTACATTTAATTATTACGAGTTGTAAACTTTATTTTTGTTAATAAATATTTTGTTGATTAATTTACATTCTCGTTGCCTCCCTCATTTGTCGCGGCTCTGAGACAGCCGTGACACATCACTCAGAAGAAAAAAGTAAATTTTTAGTAGATATAAAATATTTTAAAGAGTAAATATTCTGTCATCTTTTACTGAAGGAGATCTCATAATAATTTAACATGGCTTTACTGTAGTTACAGTAACTATATTTGATTAAATCCTGTCATATTTGATGTCAGAAACTGAAGCTGATTTCAGTCTTGTGAGGAATCAATTATATTTATGATTCATAAAGCATTCAGACATTTCACATATTCATCAGCTTTATTTATTCAGTGCTTTTAACAGTACAGATTGATTCAAAGCATCATTACAGAGATAATCTAGCAATAGTTATTACATATTTATCAATTAAAGTCTGATCTCAAGATGATTTATTGTGTTTTATCATTTGTGCACAAAAACAATAGAGAAAAATCAGATGAATGATAACATATGAATATTGTCTAAATGAATGACTGATCTTACTGTCTATATGAGGATTTCTGACACATTTATTCTGATTCATGTTATTTGACTGACACAGTATTAATGTCATGAAGAGACTCTGTAACATCTCACTGGCTGTATCTGAAATCGCCCCCTATACTCTGAAATAGGGCACTATTTGAGGGGACAGACATTTTTAGTGGTGTCCGAAACCATAGTGGACGTACTCAAGTGCACTCATTCAATCCCAGAATGCACAGCAATAATGAGTGTACAACTAATGTACACTCAGCAGGTAAAGACTCCCAAAAATGCACTGCGAGAGTCGTGCGCTGAATGAATTGCCACATCTCGCCAGAAGATGGCGCCCGCAGCTGACTCATCCACAGCACACAATCGTAATACAACACGGGTACAAATTCATTGTAAATTGATTATTAAATTATTTAACCAGAGTCTATACATAATTTCCATGACAGAGTTAAAGATAAATCCTTTAATCTTACTACTGGAGCTGGCCGTTTTAAATGATTATTAAACAGCAGCACAAACTATGCAAAAGTGGCACTCAGTGTCCGAATTCACTCACTCGTTTTCGTTCACTATTTCAAGTGAACTGAATAAGTGACCTAATGTAGGGAATAGTGAATGAGGGTATAGAGGGCGATTTCGGATACAGACACTGTTACTGATTTATCATGCAGCTCAAAGCATTATGGGAAGAATCTCTTGTCAGTCTATTCTGATTCATCAGCACAGTTTCACTGATGATCCAGGACCAACCCAAAACCCAGCATAGAGCGGCTGAGTGAATGTGGTCTGGACTGTGTGGATGAGGCTCATTGTGTCAGAGACGCTGTAGAAGGACAGAGTTCCTGCACTGTGATCCACATACACTCCTATTCTACGACTGCTAGGCTTCACAGGGAGAGAATTCTGTATGTCATTGTGTCTGAAATGGTATCCGTCAGGATTGCAGATGAAACTCCAGGACTTATCATTACATCCAAGCAAACACTCTTTACCCTTTCCCTTCCTGCCGATGCTCTTATATGCCACTGATATATCCACTACTCCACTCCACTCAACCTCCCAGTAACAGTGTCCACGCACACTCTCTCTACACAACACCTCCTCCCAATGATCAAATCTGTCTGGATGATCAGGATACGACTGATACCCACGTGTCACCTTTCTGTTCTTCTCAGACAGACTGAGTTGAGTGTGTGCTGTGTTTGGATCCAGTGTGAGAAAACAGGCATTTGAACACAAGAACAGAGACATTTACAACACAACAACAACAATCACTACAGCTGTGTGTGTGTGTGTGAGAGAGAGTGTGTGTGAGAGAGTGTGTGTGTGTGTGTGTGTGTGTGTGTGTGTGTGTGTGTGAGAGAGAGAGTGTGTGTGAGAGAGTGTGTGTGTGTGTGTGTGTGTGTGAGAGGGTGAGAGAGTGTGCCGTGTTTGGATCCAGTGTGAGAAAACAGGCATCTGAACACAAGAACAGAGACATTTACAACACAACACAACAACAACAATCACTACAGCTGTGTGTGTGTGTGTGTGTGTGTGTGTGTGTGTGAGTGTGAGAGAGAGGCAATTGCATGCTTAACATGAAAAAAAAGTTAAACCCTGTATAACTTGTGCATTTAGGTCTGTATTTTACAGCATTAACGCGCTTTAATAGAAATGTGAAGGAAATTGCTATGTTTATCCACCACATATGATGGGTGCACCTAATGTAAAATTACATTTTCATCCGACTGTATTTCATGTTTTCAAATGAGAGACCAAAGACTGCCCATTTTATAATTGATGTCTACAGAAAGTATTTTGTAGAAAGATGGAGGCCTGTCTTAAAAGTAAATAAACTCACTTTGTCTAAACAGCGATGATTTTTGGATTTATAAGGGCTCGATTTATGAGGTCAGGACGCTTCAGTGAGGTGTCATGTTGGTAATGTTTTAAAGATTAAGATTATTTCATATAGTAATAATTAATGCAATTAACTTGAAACTTTCCATGCACAGCCAACTTATGTCCATTCTAATTATGACCAACAGCTTATCTCCATTCTTTGCTCTTATCAACCATATAATGCGTTACGGACGTGACCGTTACGGATGCTTCATATTAAATCTACGCATACTGGCACGCATGTTTACCACGTTGCTGATGACTGATGGCCTACTGTGTAGGTCTATACTGCTGTAATCCGTTTCAGGCTTTCAGTATTTTAGAAATGAAATCATTCTAATAACATTTTAGAAATTGCTTTCTCAACGAGAACATCGTGGAGATCTGCATTTGCTGTGCTGTTCAGAAATGCACAGGCGGACTGAAGGACAAAAAGTTAAAAATTTTATATAATCAATGAACTCTGAAAAAGTAAACATTCAATGTTTAACATTCTACTAGTGGTCAAAATAAATTAATTGCAACAGTTCTATCATACCTAAATTGAACTCTGTACAAAGGAAAAGGGGAAGAAAAAAATCCCCATGTGCAAGAATGTGAAAAAATATATTTTATGCATTTAAATATGGTTTGGTTACATTTTCGTACTTTACAAATTAACTAAAAATTAGTGCACATTTTCTAGTACAGGTGCACCGTGCTCACATGTACTTGTGCATTAAATTGCAAATAAAAAATTACATATCAGCTTGTGCCTTTAATTGTGATCTCGAATAACTGAATATTTTAGTACATGCATTTGAGAGACGCTCTTAAATAGGTTGTATATATAGCTCTGAAGCAGTTTCTCACTAGTAACAGAAAAATTAAGAACATGGGCAACATAAAGAGTGTTGCATGAAATGGCCAAGAATGTACTGTCAATTGAAACCATTTCTACCAATGCATACAATTGTTTGCATTAAGTGAAGATCTTTAATATTTGAACACCTGCGTGTGCTTTCTGTGAACGATTTAGCAGGTATACATTCAATTAACATTTACATTTAGTCATTTAGCAGACGCTTTTATCCAAAGCAACTTACAAATGAGGAATTTAATTCAATTTAGATGATACATTTTACAACCAAACTAATTATTATAATAAAAGTACATCCAATAGTGTGCATTTGATTTGTTGCTTATGTTCCGATGTTCAGTAACGAAAGAAGTGTTTTCACCTTTAGGTGTATTCGAGTGCAAAACTCTGCAGATATACCTTTTGATATTGTCTAATACAGAAGCACTGGTCGACTGACCATAAATTGTGTGTTTGGAGCAAAAACTGGCCCGTTCCCAATCAGCAACCGGCAACCAATTTTAGTTTTATTTTGGCCGATCTCTATTTAGAATTGCACAAAAACTGCATTCCAATCATTTCCCAAAATGTAATTTGTATGGAAATATTCTGAAGTTGGTAACCAAGGAACTTCTACAGTATATCTTATGCTGTTCCATAATTGCCACCTACTGTCAGAGAGTGAATTTGCATTCTCATTCAGCCTGTCGGCTGTTTGTTTTGTGCAGGTGTCTAATGTAGCATCATTTCACAGATCTAAAGTCAGACCATTCTGTTTTTGCTTTAAATCTTGAAACTATGCAATCTAATTCAAGTAAAAAAAATTGCTTGTGCTACATGTGTGTAGCATATTTGTTTGGACCATGAAAATGCAGTGGTTGCCTCTAATTTTTAATGTTTAGTTGCCTGTTATAGTGCATATTAACAACTAATACATTTGCTTAAACAGGGGAAAAAAACAGTATCAGAATCTACAAATTGGATGGTAAAATATCAGATTCGGCCATGAAAAATCATGATCTGTGCATCACTATTGTCTAATAATCCAAACATTATTATTGAAAGCAAATGACAAGATGCCAGAAGTAATACTAGTGTCTTCTGTGTTTGTTGCAAAAAATGTAATTATGTTAATAATATAATGATTTATATAAATGTTATATTATCTAAATAGACCAATTTAGTGTTTGCAAACAGTGATGATGTTTTGTGGGTGGAGCCTATCTGGTATGTAGACCTATTTTTAAATCAAATTAATGCTTTTTTTTTTTTAGAACAGTTTAGCTGCACCCTACTTGGGTAAAAATGTAAAAAAAAAAAAAAAAAGACAGATTTTGACAGAAGAACTCGAGCCTTCTTTGGACTCATGGCATGTCAACTGAGGTAAAACAACAAAGTGTGATAACAAAGCTGCTCAACATCTGTGTTATTATATGGGACCCTGTTGGTATACATGTGTCAGCTAGGAAAGAACAAGAGAGAGGGCACTCGTGTGTACTGATGTCTAGCAGCTGGACGGGTGACAGTAATAATTCAGAGAAAGATACTCCACAGCAGAGGAAATGGAATATGCATGGCGAGTACACAGACCTAGCAAAACCCTGACCCTCTCTCATCCTTATCACCCACAGCTGAGTGATGGCATCTTGATTATGCCTTTGTTAGTACTATCCCCACCGTGTACCTAATACACCTGATGGGTGGTTATTCATATAGTAGCTGTTCAAATAATGAATATGCTGCTGTGTGAACAGGACAGTTTGGTAGTCACACCTGTTAAAGTCCGCATTAAATCAAAATTGACTTTATTTACTTTACTAGCGCACATTGTAAAGTAACACAATTAATCCGTGCAAGTTAATCCGCTGAAAAAAATAGTTTGTCTTGGTAATCTTTAATCAAAGTCTGAACATTTGCTTCCGCTCTGGGATGGCAGTTTGATGGCTTGGGCAGAATGTGTGTAAACACACCCCTCCAGCCGTTAGTTCACTGCGAGTGAGAGACCGAGAGGAGGAGCGCCAAAATAAAACCCCGCCCTCTATTCAATATTCCGTTTCTGCTGGAAATACGTCACTACACTGAAACAAAGTCGGCAGCAACTTCCGGTTCACGCAGACTTTAAATACAGTCTCAAACATAATTCTAAGTGCTGACTGTTTGAATTTAGCAAATGTTCTGAGGAAATTGAAAAAAGTAAGTATTCATAAAAATTAGCAAATGACACTTACTTGAAGAGAGTGTAGGACTGACAGTATCACTGGCTTCACTCGCTCCCACTTTACCCACTATCCTGTAGCGGATCAGGTACTGCTTTCCAGACACCAGTTCAGTCAGCGTGAAGTCTTCATCAGCTGTGTCTATAGCAAGCCACTGTTCCTCAGCTCCAGAACCTGCTTTCACCTGCTTGTACTCCACTCTGTACTTCACTTTTTCTCCAGTTGGGGACTTCTGCAGTTTCAGGGACACAGTTTGCGCCAGGACATTCTTCACTACTGGTGGGGACGGCTTGGACATGGGCTGGAACTTTGTGTCTGTCAGTTTCCCATTTTCATACAGATAGATGGAGGAGCCTGGAATGGAGGGATTGGAGATGGCAGAAATAATTAATCGGATACTCTTCTCATTTTTATTGGCCTCTGAAAATCTCCTGAAGACGGATAAGTTCTCTCTCATCTTTGCAATGACATCAGGATCTTTGAACCACTTTCTATCAGATATCACAGAAAGCAGGGTTTTGTTTCCATCTAGCTCTTTAAACTTGTCAGATTTTAGAAACTCTGTCAGGGTTGAAAGATATGGGTCTTTATATTTTAGAGATGTGAAGGTCAAGCACAATACTACATCAATATCAGGATGAAGAAGGATGCCACTGAGCCCGTCTGAATCTTCAATGTTGATCTCATTCAGTGTCTTGCTGTGATTATTCAATAAGTAAAGCTCAGACTTTGCATCATCTAACCATTGGTTAAGTAAGTCAGCATTAAAAGGGGAGCTGCTGTGTATCCTCAGGGTGTCTTCCAGGGATTGTTCCTCCATACCTCCTCCTCGAATGGCAGGCAAGACCCTGGCTAGTGCTTTCTGGAGCACCATCTTGTAAATGCTAAATGAATCCTGAAATGAGCGCAACCTTGCTTTAATGTCACTGAAAACATTTACCTCTGTTCTTCTGGACAGGTCATTGCATGTCCTCTCTACCTCCCTCAGCTCCTCCATCATATCTTCAGTGTTGGAAATCAAACGTGTGCTGATTTCTCTCTCCAACCGAGCTGCTTTTGTATCCAGTAAACTTAGAGGATAGAGCCAGACTTTTATTGGCACTGCATTCTCTGAATTTTTCTTCAGCAGAGTGGGGAGCTTCTTGTACACCTCTAGGGCCTCTATGTACGTGGTGGGATTCTGCTCGAGATGGACATCACCATAAAAGGTGCAGGTGATATTCTCAGCCTTTTTATTATCCGCATCTGTCATTTTTACAGCTCCTTTTCCCTCGATGGAAAATTGAGGGATCTTCTTGACCATGACATTCAGTTCTCCCTCAATGTCCTGCTTGTTTTCATCTTCTGCAGATGAGCGTTCAAACACCATGAAGGCCTGAGCTCCGTACAGCACAGCCGTGACCACGTGAGTTGCAGTTTTCTGCTCAAACACCTGAGAGTAGGTGATCTGGCCCAGCTGAGTCATAGTGAGTTGATCGAATCTTGAAGTTTCGCTGTAATGCATTGTTACTCTGGACTGTTGGTTGGAGGATTTGGTGTCACGCAGGTATTTGGCAGATCCTCCCACCTCCACCAGCCCCCCCAAAAAGCTGGCCTTCAGGGAAGCACTTACATCTAGAAGACTGGACTTACTAGAGAAGGAGTCAGAGCTACTGAACTTCAAATCTGTCATGAGCTGCATATGGCTGTCCAAATCTTCCCTAAGTGATTTCTTATCCCAAAGAGTAACACCTGAAATGAGAAATGGTTTTAACAGTTACGTACATACAGTGGACACAATGAACAACTGAAGTAAAAATGCATCCTGTATTTGTAAGACAATTTTAAACTAATATTTGTGTCTCAAATTGGTTGTATAAGTACTTTTAGTAACACTTTTTGTAATAACTTTCATTAATAAGTTAACAAAATTATATAATGCTTCACAGATCATTAGTTAATATATAGTCATATAGCTTGTAACCGAGCAGAGTACAGTTACTATGTTTTGTGTGTGTGTGTGTGTGTAATTCCTAAACGTAGGTATTCCTATAAACGTAGTTAAGTAGTAGAGTAAGATACACCTTTTTGTTTAAGGAACAGCATGGCTTTCTCTCACGTAACCTTATTGCTTAGAGTGTGCATGAAATAAAAATTTACAATATTTATTTTATTAGCACAAATTGCTAGTCCTAAGGTGGACAATTATTCCGTGCAAGTTAATTCACTGAAAAAAGCTGTTTGTCTTGATAATCTTTAATCAAAATCTGATCATTTGCTTCCGCTCTGGAATTGCATTCCTTCTCTGATGACGTCAGTTTGACAGCTTGGGCAGAATGTGCTTAAAGGGTTAGTTCACCCAAAATGAAAATTCTGTCATTGATTACTCACTCTCATGTCGTTCTGAACCCATAAGACCTTTGTTCATCTTCGGAACACAAATTAAAGGTCCTATATTGTCAAAACTTTTTCATGGTAACTGAGGTCTAGGTGCTATGTAACTACCATATAAGTTTCAGAACAGTCAGTCCACAGTAAAATGCACACAGCCTGCTTAAAGTAGCTGTGATTTTTCATGAACCGTTGTGACTTCCGTAAAAAGTTGCTTGTTTTCATCTTCTGCAGATGAGCGTTCAAACACCATGAAGGCCTGAGCTCCGTACAGCACAGCCGTGACCACGTGAGTTGCAGTTTTCTGCTCAAACACCTGAGAGTAGGTGATCTGGCCCAGCTGAGTCATAGTGAGTTGATCGAATCTTGAAGTTTCGCTGTAATGCATTGTTACTCTGGACTGTTGGTTGGAGGATTTGGTGTCACGCAGGTATTTGGCAGATCCTCCCACCTCCACCAGCCCCCCCAAAAAGCTGGCCTTCAGGGAAGCACTTACATCTAGAAGACTGGACTTACTAGAGAAGGAGTCAGAGCTACTGAACTTCAAATCTGTCATGAGCTGCATATGGCTGTCCAAATCTTCCCTAAGTGATTTCTTATCCCAAAGAGTAACACCTGAAATGAGAAATGGTTTTAACAGTTACGTACATACAGTGGACACAATGAACAACTGAAGTAAAAATGCATCCTGTATTTGTAAGACAATTTTAAACTAATATTTGTGTCTCAAATTGGTTGTATAAGTACTTTTAGTAACACTTTTTGTAATAACTTTCATTAATAAGTTAACAAAATTATATAATGCTTCACAGATCATTAGTTAATATATAGTCATATAGCTTGTAACCGAGCAGAGTACAGTTACTATGTTTTGTGTGTGTGTGTGTGTGTAATTCCTAAACGTAGGTATTCCTATAAACGTAGTTAAGTAGTAGAGTAAGATACACCTTTTTGTTTAAGGAACAGCATGGCTTTCTCTCACGTAACCTTATTGCTTAGAGTGTGCATGAAATAAAAATTTACAATATTTATTTTATTAGCACAAATTGCTAGTCCTAAGGTGGACAATTATTCCGTGCAAGTTAATTCACTGAAAAAAGCTGTTTGTCTTGATAATCTTTAATCAAAATCTGATCATTTGCTTCCGCTCTGGAATTGCATTCCTTCTCTGATGACGTCAGTTTGACAGCTTGGGCAGAATGTGCTTAAAGGGTTAGTTCACCCAAAATGAAAATTCTGTCATTGATTACTCACTCTCATGTCGTTCTGAACCCATAAGACCTTTGTTCATCTTCGGAACACAAATTAAAGGTCCTATATTGTCAAAACTTTTTCATGGTAACTGAGGTCTAGGTGCTATGTAACTACCATATAAGTTTCAGAACAGTCAGTCCACAGTAAAATGCACACAGCCTGCTTAAAGTAGCTGTGATTTTTCATGAACCGTTGTGACTTCCGTAAAAAGTTGACGTCAGAACTACACAGTCACCGCCTTCAGTCACCACCCCGAGCACCGCCCACCGTCCCACTCTCCTTTAGCCAAACCCCCAGACAACATCACGTCCATGCCATTGCTGAGTAACGACAACACGAAAACATGTGGAAAAGGTTATCTTTAACCACGAAACCAGATCGGCCGAGCTGTAACGTTACACTCTCACTCAGAGGATGGACGATCTGACAGGATTGTTACTCTGAGGTGATCACATCTAACGTGTAGTAAAGACAAACTCACCGTGTCTATCTAGTCATGATGAAGATGTGTATACAGTTAAATTTCAGCAGTACACTATTTTTACAGCTACATTATTGTTCCAGCCACAATTAATCACAACAATGTATGTACAATTACTGATGATTATATATAAATTGTCAGTTTGCTGTTTTACACACATGCACACAGACATTATTTCATACACGACATAGTCGTGAGATGCAAGAAACACAGACATATGGCAAGAAATCTGTAGACGTGCCCATAACAAGATAAGACAATACTTTATTGAACCTTTTCTGATAAGAAGTGTGTGCTGCAAACGCCAGCATTTTTGACAATCATTTCTGTCCAGTCTGCTCGTTTTATCACGTTTAACCACAGCTGTCGTCGTTTTTTTGTCTGGCAGTGGCAGCAGATATGCGATCAGATTTCTAATTTGAGGCTGTATTACGTCGATTCTGGCACCCAACATCACAACAAGATGATATTTTAAGCTCCTTATGTAGCCGAACCTGCGCTGGTTTGAATGGGCCGCCTCCAGCTAGCGCTGTGACGTCGCTGACCCTAGTTACCTGTGGTTGGCCTGGCCGTGCGTCACTCAGAAAACAACAGGCCAATCAGAAGAGAGGCTCATGAATATTAATTAGACAGGCCAAAATCGACCTGTTTCTCAGCAGAGCTCCTGAGAGAGGAGCTGTAAAAATATATTGAGATGGTTTTTGGTACTTATACTGCAAATATATATTCTTAAGGACATCAAACCCTAAAATAAATCTTCAGAAAGGTGTACAATATGGGACCTTTAAAATATTTTTGATGAAATCTGAGAGCTCTCTGACCCTCCATAGAAAGCAAGGGTACTACCACGGTCAAGGTACAGAAACGTAGTAAGGACATTGTTAAAATAATCCATGTGACATCAGTGGTTCAACCGTAATTTTACAAATCTACAAGAATATTTTTGTGCACAAAGTAAACAAAAATAATGACTTTATTCAACAATTCTTCTCCTCTGCGTCACCCTGGCGCCATTAATAAGAGTACCACGACGCATGCGTGTACTTTCCTCTTGCTCACAAACAAGGAACAGCACATGCGTGTTCTACGTCAACAGCATGACACACATGCACCATAGTACTCTCATTAATGGTGCCAAACAAGAAAACACAGAGAAAAATCACTCAATACTCTTGACTGAAAAACTTTAATACAGTTGCTTTAAGAGAAATCAATCTATATAGTGTTTTATTTTTATATTTGTTCATTCAGTTTCTTGAATGCTCCTGCTAAATACACCTATCGTACCTGAAAATAAACACGGTTTGTTTTATTTGTATATTATGTGTATTTGTAATGTGTGTGTGTGTGTGTATATTTGTTGTTATTTTTTAATAACAAAGATAAAATAATGACAGGTTTTTATCTTCGCCCACTTCGGCCTAAATATTTGCCATTCTTTTTTTATATTTTGTTATACCTTGAAAGGCTTTGTCTTTATAATGGGGAAATTAGTTTGGCTGTAATGCTCAGACAAAAGAGTATAACCAACATGACAATGAATCGTGATTAAAATCGTGATTTCTTAAAAAAAATTTAAAAAACGTGATATGATACTTTTGCCATAGCGCCCACCCCTACTTTGAATATTTATGAGACATTTGAATTGCTGCCTGTGCAAAACTTGGGTCGAGATGATTTTACCAAGTAGGACACATTTCTGGATCAACTTATTTGAATATTTAGGGAGGACATTTTAAAATTTCTCTTTACAATATGTTGAGTATTGTTGATGCATAACTCACTTGAGGCTTAGTGTGGCCCAGATAATGTACATGTATTGTGCAAGTTCTCCCACTTAAAAAGATGAGAGAGGCCTGTAATTTTCATCATAGGTATACCTCAACTATGGGAGACAAACAGCCCCAAAACATTACTGCTCTTGAGGAATGGGCCAAAATACCAGCAACTGTGTGTGAAAACCTTGTGAAGACTTACAGAAAATGTTTGACCTCTGTCATTGCCAACAAAGTGTATATAACAAAGTATTGAGATGAAATTTTGTTATTGACCAAATACTTATTTTCCACCATAATTTGCAAATAAATTCTTTAAAAATCCTACAATGTGATTTTCTGGATTTTTTTTTCTCCTTTTTTCTCTCATAGTTGAGGTATACCTATGATGAAAATTACAGGCCTCTCTCATCTTTTTAAGTGGGAGAACTTGCACAATTGGTGGCTGACTAAATACTTTTTTGCCCCACTGTATATTTATGAATGAATGAATAAATGAGGCATTTATATAGTGCTTTCATTGTGTATTGCTGTGCACCCAAAGCGCTTTACAATCATATGGGGGGATCGCACCTCAACCCCCATGGTTTATTTGGCTCATTATTAGCTCAAATGTGTCTGTGCAGTGGCCTGCTTGTGGACCACTGCGAAAAATGCCACCATTCCATGCAGCATGTGAGCCACATGAGGACCAGGGTTAGAATAAAAATCTAACTGTGGCCCACATTAGGGCCAGTTTTGGTTTATTTGGTTGGCTTACATGCGGCAATACTAAGGCTTACGTAAGGCCCAAATCTGGCAGGACCAGACTGGACTGCCCAGATGCCATTATTCGACGCTGTATGTGGGCCGGAGCAACGTTTTGTATCTGGGCCAGAATTAAAATCAATGTTGCCCAGATCGGGCCAGTTCTGGTTTATTTATATATTTTCATGTCTGACATGCAGCCTTCCTATGGCTTGCTTGTGGCCAAAATCTGGTAAACAGGATTGGACCACCCAAATGCCATATGTGGGCCGAAGCAAGGTGTTGGATCTGGGCCGGAATTAACATAAATGTGGCCCAGATTTGGGACAGTTTTGCTTTATTTGGTTTATTCATGGCTGACATTGGGCCTTCCTTTGGCTTGCTTGTGGCCCAAATCTGGCAAACCGGAGCGGACCGCCCAAGTGCCGTCATTCCATGTGGTATGTGGGCCGATGAATGTGTCAGGTGTGGGCCTGATCTGGGCCTCAGGAATTTTGCTATCTGGGTCATTATTAGATGTGAATTGTGCCACAGATAGGTTATGTCCTACCCTAACTAGCTGCCTAGACAATATCTGTCCTATTTCCTCCGTCCAGACCAGCATGTGCTACTCCTTCTAACCCTTAGTTAACCGAGGTCCTCCATGAGCATCGGACTGAACTCGGGGCAGCGGAGAGAAAATGGCACAAATCAAAAGACTCTGCTGATCTTGGCAGATATCAGTTACTGTTATCTTCGTTTTCCACAAGTTCACGCTGCCAAAACTACCTTCCACAACAAGATCAACAGCACATCAGACACAAGCAACCTTTTCAAAACATTCAGTACAAACCTTTGTCCCCCTCCCACCACCTGCTCATGATTTTGATACTTACTTCACTAACAAAAACCGATCCATCAGCAATCAGTTCTCGGCTCCACTCACACAGCTGACCATCTTCTCTCCTCCTTCTCTCCTCTAACAGAAGATGAAGTGTCTAAACTTATCTTCTCCAGCCACCCTACCACCTGCCCTCTAGACCCAATCCCCTCACATCTCCTGCAAGCTATTTCACCTGCACTTCTGCCTTCACTCACACACATCATCAACACATCTCTTCTCACAGGCATTTTTCCCACCGCATTCAAGCAGGCTCGGGTAACCCCACTGTTTAAAAAAACCCACACTAGATGCTTCACTTGTTGAGAGCTACAGACCCGTCTCTCTCCTCCCATTCATAGCTAAATCACTTGAACACGTTGTGTTCAACCAAATGTCTTCCATCCTCTCACAGAACAACCTGCTGAACAATAACCAATCTGGATTTAAAAGTGGCCATTCAACTGAAACCGCCTTGCTTTTAGTCACTGAAGTGCTACGGAGTGCAAGAGCTGAGTCCAAATCTTCAGTTCTCATTCTGCTAAATCTATCTGCTGAATTCGACACTGTTAATCATCAAATCCTTCTGTCCACCCACTCATCACTGGGCATCAACAGAACTACACTCCACTGGTTTGAGTCTTAACCAGATGATCCAACTGCTCGGATCTCAGACTGCCTGACGGACATCTCAGCATGGATGAAAGAACAGCACCTTCAACTCTTCCCAGCCACTCCATCAGTTCAGCACCAGTTTACCATCCAACTGGGCTCATCAACGATAATCCCATAAAGTTTGGCCAGGAATCTCAGGGTGATCCTTGATGATCAGCTAACCTTTAAAGATCATATTGCAAAAAAAAAAAAAAACACAATCATGCAGGCTTGCACTACTAAACATCAAGAAGATCAGACCCTACCTAACAGAGCATGCAACACAGCTTCTTGTTCTGGCCCTTGTAATTTCTAGGCTGGACTATTGCAATGCTCTTCTGGCTGGACTTCCAACATGTGCAATCAGACCTCTGCAAATGATTAAAAATGCAGCAGCATGTCTTGTTTTCAATGAGCCCATGTCACACTGCTTCTCATCTCTCTGCACTGGCTACCAGTCGCGGCTTGCATCAAGTTCAAGTCATTGGTTCTTGCCTACAAAACAGCCACGGGCTCCGCACCCTCCAACGGCAACAGGATGCACAATAGGTCAATATTCAATTTAACCAAACACTTTTCACCTGCCTGAAGATCTCTCACGGTTTACACTCTGATTGATGCATGAGAACAAACATCAAAAAATTATTTACCATCATACCTTATATTTTATTCTTCTCTTATAATCCATAACGGATTGTGCGTCCCAAGCAGGGGTGTGAAGTAATGAATTACAAATACTCATGTTACAGTAATTACATAGGTTTTTTTTTTATCAGTAATTGTACTCAAGTAAAAAGTACAAAATTTTTAAACTACTCAAAGTACATTTTAAGTGATGTATTGGTACTTTTACTCTGCTATTTCCCCTCTGTTTGTTGTTATTACATGCTTATTTAAATTGTATTTTTATCCATCAATGTGGTTGGATAAAGAGAGAAATCGGTCTCGTGATTCTCGTCAAATCAGATTGTGCATAGAAAACTTTAACTGCTAACTTCTGTTAATCATGGCTGCTGGAAGTGCATTCTTCAAGCATCAATTCAGCCGAGTTACCAGCATCTTCTAATATGTTAAAGGGTTAGTTCACCCAAAAATGAAAATTAGCCCATAAATTACTCACCCTCAATTCATCCTAGGTGTATATGACTTTCTTCTTTCAGACGAATCCAGTCGGAGTTATATTAAAAATTGTCTTTCATCTTTCAAGCTGTTTAACGTTTCATCAGCGGGTGTTGCATGCATCAGTCCAAAAGAAGTTAAATAAAAATCTCCCATCCATAAAAAAAAAGTGTCTCACACGGCTCCGGGGGGTAAACAAAGGCCTTCTGTAGCGAATCGATGCGTTTTTGTAAGAAAAATATCCATATTCAAACCGTAATAATCACTTTAATCTAGCTTGCGCTCACTGTTGTACACTGAAGTAGTTCCGGGGGCGGGCGGATGACGTATGAGTTCAGCTTTGCACATGAGCCGCTCAGAAGTGATGAACGCGTAAGCGCAGCGGAGAGATCAAAACAAAACAACGGTCACTAATTAGAAGTACAAAACGAGGATTTGTAGAGAAGAATGTCGGAGGATTTCGATATAAGCCAAGAGGAGACTGGTTTTCCTTTGCTAAAGTAAGGAAACTTTGCTTCTTTTGCTCCTGTTAACAAAGTTGCTTTTCACGATACTCACTGGCGCATGCGCAACGTCGACCTCATCCGCCCGGAGCTGCTTCATGGGCAGTACGCCAACATATAGCACTGTTGCACTTTGGGCGACCCAAGTTCAAGTCCCGGCTCGTGGTCCTTTCCCAATGTGTCGTTAAATCATTTAAATATTTACCTAAAATCTCAGGGGGTACTTCAAGAAAATAATTTAGGCCTAAAGGGGTTTGGCTGACAAAAAAATTTTGAACACCGCTGCATTAGATGACATATAAATCTTTTTAATAAACTTGAGCTATTAATTAGTGTACAACATCTGTAAAATCAGATTTTTATAAAATGCATAATCATATATGAATTAAAAGTATAATAATATTTTTAAGCATTTTAATTTACATGAACTAAGGACTTGTTCAACATTATGTAGCACATTATCTCATACCTGTAGGTATTTGAATATATATTAACTAATGAGCTGTTAAGCATTATGATGTTCAATGAATATCATTATTAATGAAAAGTATTAGTATTATAACATTTTTCCATACTTTTTTGTGGATTCACAATTAGTTAAAAAACAAAACAAACAAAAAAGGAAACAAAAAGTGTCTTTTTTTAAGTAGGTAAAGCACCTGGGATGAAGGAATCCTTGCGGCAGTCATACAGCATGCCAGGAAACAGAGGTCTTCCTAGAGCTGCCAGTTCAATGGGTTCTGATGCCATGTCTGTAGTGGGAGAAAGAAAAAACAGCAAGAACAATATGATAATAATTATATCATCATTTAATAATTCTAAAATTCTTGTTAAAAACTTGTTAGACTTTAACTACCTTTTTAGAAAACTTGACTAACAAGTATACAAAAAATATGATTATAATATTCTTATATGGCTGAGTTCTGTGAAGGGCTGATGGCCCTTATGTGGCCCACATGTGGCTGATAAACCAAATGCCATTATTTAACCATATTTACACCACACCTATTTTTTATTTATTTAAAGGTGTCATATGATGTTGCTAAAAAGAACATTATTTTGTGTATTTGGTGTAATGAAATGTGTTAATGTGGTTTAAAGTTAAAAAAACACATTATTTTCCACATACTGTACATTATTGTTTCTCATTTGAAAAATAATGTGTTTTTTGAACATTAAAGCATGTCAACATATTCTGTTACACCAAATACACCAAATAATGATCTTTAAAAAAGCATCATATGACCCCATTTAATATAAGATTAGTCTTGGAATTGCTGGATTATGCTGATTGTATGCATTCAAATAGTCTAATTCTTTTTCTCGATTTTTACAAAGCCTTTGACACGATTGAGCACCAGTTTCTTTTAAAATCTCTTAAGTTTTTCAGCTTTGGAGATGCATTTGTTGACATCATTGCTATGTTTTATAAAGGAATTAATAGTTCTGTTGTTATTCATTTTAATACCTCTAATAGATTTGATATACTTTGTGGTGTTATTCAGGGCTGCCCAATTTCTTCCTCTTTATTTTTATTAGTTACAGAGCTATTAATCATGAGTATTGTTCAAAATCAAGAATTAAAGGAATTTTTTGGGGAAGGAAATGATACATTTCACAATTGGCAGATGACACCACATTGTTTCTAAAGGATGAATTGCAAGTGTCAAAGGCTTTGGAATTAATTTACCATTTTTCTTGTGCTTCTGGTCTAAAATTGAATATCTCAAAATGTGAGATAATGCCTGTTCATGATATAAATTACAACTCAATAGAAAATATTCCAATGAAATTCACAGTTAAATATTTAGGCATTTATATTACAAAAAATCTTCTGGAAAGATAGCACTTGAATTTTTCATCCAAGATTGTCAAGTCTAAAAACATTCTCAATTCCTGGCTACAACGGGACCTGTCAGGGTCCCGCCCTGACAGTCATGTCTGTTCTGTCTTTGTTTAGCGTTTCCTTGTTTGTCTTGAGTCTGAGCACATGGCTTTGTCTTTATTTATGTTGGCCATGTGCTCCTCTCGTCATGCCCCCTTGTTTCCCTCTGCCACGCCCCCTTGTTTAGTCCTCGTCTAGTCCTCGTTAACTTGATTATGTCCACCTGTTCCTCGTGTGCTCTGCTCCTTTATAGTGTGCCTCTTTCCTCATGTATTTGCTGGTTCGTTGCGTTAGTTCTCTGCGTGTAAGATAATTCTGTATCAGTCTACTTGTCATATTAGTAGTGTTATATTTTTCACTCCTAGTCAGTCTAGCTTGCATTTAGTTCTCTTGAAGTTAATTAGAGTTTCTTTGCTTTTTTTGTTATTTTGCTCTAGTCTAAGTACTGTCTTAGTTTGCTCTAGTTTTCTCAAGCTTCTAGTTTGATTTCTTTTTTTATTTTGTCCTGGCCCAGTTTTTATTCTAGTCATAGTGCGTAGTCGGTGTGTTATATTGCTGCTGCCTGTTCTCTCTTGTGGCCTTGTCTTGTGTTGTGTCGTGTCGTGTTATGTCTTGTGTTGGTTCCAGTTCTGGGTCCTGAATCCCTCCTGGCTGCTGTTCTCAAGACCTGGCTATCTGACTGGACTGGTATCACTACAGCTCAAAGTATCAAGCCCTGGATTCTCAAGCTGCTGCCTGGGATCCAGTGTTCTCATTGACTGGGGCTGCTCTATCTCCTTTGTTCTCCAGCAGAACTTTGTCCAGGCCTGACCAGGGACTAGCAGACTGCCCGTTCCTATTGTTTGGACTTTCACATATGCCCTGATAATCCTTGTCTTGTCAATAAACCTCACTCCCTTGATCATTCTGCATCTGGGTCTCTCTCTCTGACAGAACCGTGACAGGGACCTATCGTTATATGGAAGAGAGTTCTCTTGTCTAAGGCCGAGGGTCTTTCTCATTTTGTATATCCATCTCTATCTTTATTTGTTGAGAACAAAGTTGCTAATGAAATTAATAATATTTTCTTAAATCTCATTTGGAAAAATGAATTTCATAAATTAAAAAAGGACGTGCTCTCCAATAGTAGAGCAAATGAAGGCATTGATTTTTAGATTTTCTGACACAATAAATATTTTTTTAAATTAACTGGCTTAAAAGATGTCTAACCCAAAGTCCTTTTGGTATTTTATCCCCAACCATATTTTTGATAAAATTGGTAGCCTTTCCTTTATTTTGAAATGTAACTACTTACCCTTTAAGCTATAGATTTGTCCAAATTTCATCAGCAGTGTCTCCTCGCTTGGAAGCTTTGTTATGTTCACAGTTTTTCACCCCATATAGAGTGTTTTATGGAATAACAGGGATATTCCCATCAGAAATATATCATATTTCCCCAGATGGTTTCAAAATAATATTAATTGTATCCTTTGCTTAGTGGATGACTCAGGAAATATTCTTAATATATCTTATGAGCAATTCATGACATACCATAGTTTCCCGATTCCTTCAAAAGAGTTTAACAAGGTGGTAAAAGCAATTTCACCTGGATTAATTCACCTTGTTAAAAGTCACTCTATATTTAATACAAGGAGAACGTCTCGGGTTACTTATGTATCCATGGTTCCCTGAGTAGGGAACGAGACACTGCGTCCTCTAGGGGTCGCTATGGGGAACGCCTCGGTTTCTTTATTTAGAAACGCGTCATTAAAATGAACTGTAACTCAGCAAATACTCAACAAAGAGACATGAGAGATATATCCATAGAAAGCTTGACATGTCTAACCTGTCACACAGGGGCTACTGCACGATTCTCTTTGTATGTGCTGAAGGAACTGTCTCAACAGACCCTTAGTAGCACACCCTGTTAATCCTCTGAGGTCGACTAACGCGGATACGCGTTTTGAGGTATCTTCTCCTGATAACACCGAAAATAACTTAAATTACACTTTCAGTTTTGCGCGCTGAGCGCGCTATAGATATTATAATCATCCACATCACAGCAAACAAAGCAGCCAGACTGTACCTCAAGTTTTTTTAATTTTACTGTTTGCGTCGCGCTGAGAGGAATAAGACAGAATTCACCTCAAGAACAAGACTCTCCTCTTTGTGAGGAGGAAAAAGATCGACTAAGGTCCAAGGTAGGCCAAATTCTCTGGGCTGCAAGGCAGAGCAGGCCTGATGTAATGTTTGATGCCAGCAGCTTAGCGTCAAACATAAAAAATGCAACTGTGCAGACTATTCATGAAGCAAACAGAATAGTGTGTCAACTGAAGTCCAAAAAGGTAGTTCTGTACTTCCAATACCTGGGTAAAGACAGTGAGCTCAAGATGGTTGTATACAGTGATGCCTCATTTGGAAATCTTTCTGATGGGGGAACTCAAGGTGGGCATCTAATTGTTCTCATGGGAGAAAACGGGAAGTTCTCTCCCCTTTCCTGGCAGTCAAAAAGAGTCAAGAGGATTGTGCGAAGCACTCTTGCTGGTGAAACATTGGCAATGTCAGATGGAATTGACAATGCAATATTTCTCTGAGCTGACTACTGGTGACACTGAACATGCTATACCAATAATCTGTGTCACTGACAATCATTCACTTGTTGATGCACTGAAGTCCAGTTGCTGAAAAAAGACTGCGTCTGGAAATAAGCAGCATCAAAGAACTTCTTCAAACACAAAGGGTTGAACGAGTGCTGTGGTATAATACAAAAGAACATCTTGCAGACTGCCTTACAAAAAAGGGGGCATCACCACTGCAATTACTTAAGGCACTCAGTGAAGGACAATGGAAGCTCTATTAAAATTTTTTTAAAAAGGCACGAGTCATGTAAAAAGGAGCTGTTAATAATTAACTGTTAAAACAACACATTAAGCACAATAATTTAATTATCATTATTGTGTAAAGCCTTGAAATTAAGCTGATAAACAATAAAAACAATGAAAACTAAAAAAACGCCTGGATGCAGTGTGCTAATTTATCATAAAATTATGTAATTATATAATATATATATATATATATATTTTTAAGAAGAGATGGAGTTTGTTAAGTTTCAGTCATGGTTATACATTCTGATTTTTGTATACATTTAATATTTCTGTGCTATCTGCCTAGGGTTCTGAATGTAAGTTTGCATATAGTACACTGAGAGGAAGTAAGGACTCTTACGGGGTGAGATCGCTGCTTCTGGTTTTGTTATGTTGTTGTGAACGGCTATGGTTGTAGTCGAATAAAGGGAGTTTTCCATTAAGTTTAAAACAGTTGTATTTGATGACTAACAATGTCTTCTAAGTCAGCAATAATTTGTTTTGCTGAAAATCATAATGAATTTGTTTGCAAGGCATCCAGCAAAAAGAAGCACAATGTCATTTTGCACAACAACTGCTGAAGTGTCTGGCATGACATCAAACTTCTACTGACATGTAAAAAAAACAGGAAGGTACATTGCTTATTGTAACCTTTAATACCAACTTAAATCCAATAACATTAGTAAGACTGAGCAATATGAAGATATACAGTGCATATAGAATGTCATCATAACCTGTGATTTTTTTATTTTTTGTATTTATTATTTTATTTTTTAGCTTTCCTCACATTATACTCTTGAAAACAAAATAAATTAAGGGAATACTCACACTAGGCACGGTTGCCTTGAACCCCCCGCTCCCCCGCTGGCCTGCACTCACATTGCACTTTACGTTGCGGGCCGGAGCACGCTTTATGCTGACTTCAAGTGCTATCCGAATGATCATAAATATGAGTTTTCTAATCAGAAATTGGACATGAACAAGCTCTTAAGTCATATTTACTTCTTGGAAACTCAGAGATTATTTTGATACTCGATTTTCTGAGTTAGGCGGGCCAATTAAACATGGTGACGGGGACAATGATTGCTGCTGTCAATGCTATTTATTAGTTGTTCTTTTGTTTGTTTGTTTTTACAACTACATCACCTTGTCTTGTCGTTAAATTAGTGCCTATATATATATATATATATATATATGTATATGAACAATAATTTGAAGCATATTGTATGTATTATAAACAGTGAAATAAGCATGTATTTAACCAAAATTCCAGAATCTTCAGCGAGCCGACTATCTAGCGTGGTGAATGTGGAGTGCATCGTTTTGTTAACTCTGTGGTTTATTATTTTGAGTCACTGGGATGCGGTGACGCATGACCCTCTCACAATATATAGCTTATGCTGCTCAGAAATGTTCACGCAATCATGCTGCACGCATCAGAAGCTCCACATTTATAATAAGTCCCGCGCTCGAAAACTATATTTTCAACAAAATTCAGCAAGCTCAGCCAAATATAGTATAATGGGTATTGATGTTCTCGGCACGACCCACGAAATCTAACAAGATGCCAATAGGCAAAACTAATAAATCATTATCATTATCAACAAGGTGGCACTGTCTCCAAACTTTACCTCAGGGCATGGTGCCAGTGTTACATACTGACTTTGTAATTAAATTCTTCTCCTTTTTTTTGTAATGAGAAACTTTTAAAGCATTAACACCCAAAATTGTGGACATGGAAATCTGATATCTCCTCGAGCAGTCTTGTGATCTTCGCTCACACTACATGCATACAGTGCTTCGCTAGCCTACTGTGGGACTGACACTGATCTCCTTAGTATAGCCATCTGAGGGTGGTTATATTCCTGCCATTTTTCCTAGAGCAGTGGTTCTCAAACTTTTTCTCCACCGGGCCGCACTATGGTCCAAATGCAAGTCTCGCAGGCCGCACGCATATCATTTACATATTATGTCAGCAATACAAACCAACCTGATTTATGTTATATTATTATAGCCTAAATATTATGATATCTAATCGATTACATTCATTGAAATAAATAAATAATTCTACTCCCCATAAATAACACCCAATTTTGTGAACCAATTTCATAACTCCAGTCCCGAAGAAGTCGTCTCCATCCTGCTTCAATGACTACCGTCCAATTGCACTTACCCCCATCCTCATGAAGTGCTTTGAACGGCTAGTCATGCACCACATCAAGTCTGCCCTCCCCCACTCCTTGGACCCCTTCCAGTTTGCATATCGGTCCAAACGCTCGACCGATGACGCCATCGCCACTACCCTCCACTCAGCAACTTTAATCAGTCTGAAATAAGCTCTTTTGCACTACAAATCATTTATTTTGCACTATATCACCATATCTGCAAACCAGTAAAGTTGTTTACTTTACTGGTTTGCACTCTATCCTCTATATGCCTTGTGCTTTATATATATATTTTTACATTTTACCTTATTTGTATATTTGTATAGTTGTATTTTGTATTTTGTATAGTTGTATTTTGTATTTTGTATTTAATCTGTATTTATGTTATCTGTATGCACCCAAGGGTCTGAGAGTAACGCAATTTCAATTCTCTGTGTGTATGTGCTGTACATGTGGAAGAATTGACAATAAAGCAGACTTGACTTGACATGACTTGAACTTCGGCTCGAAAGGAGTAACAGCACAATCATATGCGTGGGGGGCACGGGGGGGCACCCACACACACACGGGCAGACGAGCCATGAGCACTTTTTTATATGTTCTACATTTCATGTATTTATGTAACACGTATTCTACATTTAAAAATGTATTTAGAATGAACAATAACTGCTGTACAAAACATACCTAATGCAGAAAAGCCGCCTCTTTTTCCGAATTGCGCAGATGACCACTATCTTTCTTTGATCTAGCACACAGAAAACGATTTGACTGAAAATTTATCAGAAGAGATGAGAGTTAGAGCCCTGCATTTCAACCGACTGCATTTAGACTTTTTTACGCCCTCCGGGCTGGGCTTCGGGACAATTTTCACGTCATAGTTCAGACGCGGGCCGGGCCTCGGGCCTGTTTTAGGCTTCTCCTTATTTTTATATTTTAGACATCCATCAATTAGTGATGAAAAAAGATTGCCGCGCTGGTGGAAACAACACGAGCCCGTGCTGCAGTGACTCAAGATCGGCTCGACGGTGTTTAGTGTCCAGCAGCAGCATGCGGTGCGTGCCGTCAGCGCAGCTGAACAGTTCTGCGTTCAAATGCACGCAATAGGCTTAAGTTTGCCACAAAGCATCAGCAAAAGTAATTACCATAAATGCGTCAGGGGAAACAGTAAGGAGATATTTGAATTATTTACTAATAAGCTAGTTTTTTCTGAGTCTGTGTCGCAAGGATGAAGTTGTCGATCCTGACTCGCCATCTCCTCACTAGACGCGCCTTTAGAAAGAAGTGCATCTTTACGGATTATGATCATAATGAAAGAGTTTTTGTTTTTGATTTGTTTTATTTCGTTAAGTAGTAATTTAAAGCTTTCTATAGATATATTTATCATGTGTGTGAGGCATGTATTCGCTGAGTTTCGGTTCATTTTTAAATGAAAGCACAAGGTTTTGTTGATATTGTGAGTGCACACAAATACAAGTAGACCCTTTACAGTTACGAATGATGTATACCATTACCTTTATGAGCACAAATGAGTATCCACTGAAAAAAAACACAAGTGATCGCGCTGCGCCTCCGTGTCCTGCAAGGCGCGCTTCAGCTTGCACTCGCCGCGCAAACTATTGGATACAGCGCATATTTATCTTAATGTCTAAACATTGTTACGTTGATAATTTCACTGAACAAATAAGGCATGGTCTGAGTTAGTAAAATGGGCATTGTTGCATTTTGTTTTTAGACGATATAGCCTACACAAAGTACGTTTTTAAAATCTGTTTTAATGCTATTTCGTGATAAACCTTCCTATTGTTTTTGACTTGTGTTTTAATATGTTGGCTAACTTTATATGAAGATTCTGTCAGGCTATTGGTTGATTTTCCATTGTTCTGCATTTCATTAGAATAAATAAGCTATGCTTTGGCCGACGTTGAGTGTATACTCTTTTTAACGACCGCCTAAAATGAAATGATGATAACGCGAGGCAAGTGTGCGGCAAGCGGAATGCATCGAGGGATCTGACATTGTGATTCATAGATTAAGTATTTCAAATATAGGCTATTATATATGCTACACGCACACACAGAGGTTTTTTTTCTTGCTATCTTTTGGGGGTTTCTTGCCATACAAAACTTTCGTTTAAACGACAGTCAAATTAGTCGTCGCGCACATCCCGGCTTACTTGAATACAGCTATCTGTGTTTTATATGAATATAAATGTCCATAACAAACATAAACTAATGAATACACATTTGCAATCTAATTGGCCGACACCATAAATAGTGTGACAATAAATCATATTTTTAGTAGGCAAATGTAACCTTGTCTGTAGTATAGTAAGCCTGAATAATATGAATTATTTTAATACCGACAGTAAGAATCTTTAATGCAGATAAAGCACCTACCAAAAATTTGTTTTAAACAATGGTGACCCTGGACCACAAAAAAAAAACAATTTTTATTATGTTGAGATTAATACATCGTCTGAAAAAAATAATCTTTCCATTGATGTATGGTTTGTTAGGATAGGACAATATTTGAAAATCTGGAATCTGAGGGTGCAAAAAAATCTAAATATTGAGAAAATCATCTTTAAAGTTGTCCAAATGAAGTTCTTAGCAATGCATATTACTAATAAAAAATTAAGTTTTGATATATTTAAGGGTAGTACTTTTACTAAATATCTTCATGGAACATGATCTTTACTTAATATCCTAATGATTTTTGGCATAAAAGAAAAATGTATAATTGTGACCCATACAATGTATTGTTGGCTATTGCTACAAATATCCCCCAGCAACTCAACACTGCTTTTGACAAACTTCTTTCAAAGTGCTACATGTATGACCTGTATGATTTTATGAATTACAACAATCTCCTTTTAGAGTGCAATGTGAACTAAATGAACACCTGTGTTAACAATGAATACATTTTGGTACAACCCGCTAAACGTTGGCTAACAGCTTCAGAGGAGCTCGATCAAATAAACACTCAGGATCGATCCGCCACTGTGGTCAAGCCAGCCGCACTTCAGAAAAACACGGTCAAGCCAGCCGCGAGTGAAATTACAGTGTGCGTGTATTGCTATAATTACGGTAACAGCAGAAACAACACAGAGGTAACGCGCTTTCAGAGCGCTTTCCATCTAGACGCCCAGAATTGAGATATGATGACATTTTTTAG
>NW_015506813.1:0-560 GCF_001515645.1 Sinocyclocheilus grahami
ACCAAAGGATATACAGTCAAACCAAAAATAAGACCAGATATAATTTTTTATACTTTTTTACTAGTGGGTGCAGGACACTATAGTTAATTTATGTACAGTGAGGATAGCAAAATAAAGTAAACTGTGACAAATTATACCCAAAATTTCTTCATACAGTGGACTACCAGTAAAACTGATACAAATTTGGGACCAAAAATTATTCAGACCAAGTCTGGGAAAACATTGAATTTGAGGTTTGCATGAAGCTGGATGACAGCATGCCCAGGAGACTACAGGCTGTCATTGAGGCTAAGGGTTGCCTGACTAAGTATTGATAGTTGTGTAAATACTGTCATACTAACAGCTGTCAAATTTTTTGGTTGATTGTAATCCATTAGGCTACATACATTTCTATCAAATTTTCCACTGCATGGTACGACTCGGCTCGGTACGGCACGGCTCGGTTTGCGTTTCCACTGCAGGTCAGTACCGCTTTAGAGTGGGCGGGATTATTCACATGTCGTTATAGTTTTAGGAGTCGCTCTACTGCTGCGACTCCTGAAAAACGTTTTCATTCCGCA
>NW_015506813.1:2445-2776 GCF_001515645.1 Sinocyclocheilus grahami
CTTTTAAGAACTGCCAGGTTCTCCGGTAGTGGGCGGAACTAATGCGCAAATGGCAATTGGCTGGCGCTCAACCCATTTCAGCAAATCAATTGGAGCAAACGCAGATAACGTGATTAATATTCATGAACCCAGCAGCTCATGATTCCTTAGTAGGACTGAGCAAAAAAATTTTTTTTGATTAATCCTTTTTTTAAATGATGTTGATTCGATATCGATTCTCAAAAGCCACGAATCTGTCTTTTTCGGTATTTATTTCAGCAAACATTTAAAACAAGATCTGATTAGTGTGAATCGTATCATTAGTCTTCTCCACTAGATGTCACCCTCTTAT
>NW_015506813.1:2786-3897 GCF_001515645.1 Sinocyclocheilus grahami
GCTCTCAGCGCAGTCAAAATTAAAGTCCCGCCTCGAACGCATCGGCCAAACAGAACAACGGCCGATGCCGATATTTGAAAAATGGCAAATATCGGCCGATATATTGGTCGACCACTACTAACTTACAGTATATCATATAACAAAGTATGCAAAACTGGAATGCAATAAAGAAGCCTACCTTGAATTTAAGCACGTAAAGGATAGGCACGAAGGTCTCTGTGTGCACTATGGGAGCGTCGTGTGGCAGTCCAGTGATAATGGTAGGTTCCACATAGTTACCCGGGCGATCCATAATCTGAATCAGAAACCAGTGCTCAAATTCAATGCATTCAGGTGAAATGCTAATACTAATAAATGTGTAAAGGCCCCATGATTTCTGCAATGAATAAATGGCGGATGCATATTTGCTGAATGCTGACGGCAAATGAGAAAGTATTATAATGTTTGCCTTTCTATTACTAATAATATAAAAGCAATACTTATAATACTTTTTGTGAGCACTGTGTGCTCAGGCGCTCTCAGCGCAGTCAAAATTAAAGTCCCGCCTCGAACGCATCGGCCAAACAGAACAACGGCCGATGCCGATATTTGAAAAATGGCAAATATCGGCCGATATATCGGTCGACCACTACTTAATATATCAATTATCTAGAAGTAAATGCAATTTAAGCATTACATGCAAGTACTGAATAATGTTTTTCTTATATTTATTGCGTTTAAACACGTCTATTAAAAGATTGTATTACTGTACCGTATAAAAGAAAGAATCATAATGTGAAAAAGCCATTTAAGTAACAATGTTTGGATTTGGATTGGGTGCTTCTGCACTGCTTACGTACTATACATGGACTTGCATATGCACTGCAAACGGAGTATGTGTGAACCTGGTGTAAAAGGCCGCCTCTCATACAGCTCATGAAATCAGGCTTGCGCTGTGTGTAAGCTATTGTGCAACAATTGCACGATTATAAAAACAAAAATGCAGTGCATGATAAAACATTTAGGTGAGATAAATATATACATTTGAAAAATGTCTTAAAAATGCCCCCCTCCACCCCTCAAATGAAAAAAAAAACCCTCTCACAAGAGTCACCTAAGAGGGGAATTCATT
>NW_015506813.1:4389-4621 GCF_001515645.1 Sinocyclocheilus grahami
AAAGAATCATAATGTGAAAAAGCCATTTAAGTAACAATGTTTGGATTTGGATTGGGTGCTTCTGCACTGCTTACGTACTATACATGGACTTGCATATGCACTGCAAACGGAGTATGTGTGAACCTGGTGTAAAAGGCTGCCTCTCATACAGCTCATGAAATGAGGCTTGCGCTGTGTGTAAGCTATTGTGCAACAATTGCACGATTGTAAAAACAAAAATGCAGTGCATGAT
>NW_015506813.1:5053-6409 GCF_001515645.1 Sinocyclocheilus grahami
GCAGGGTTCTGGTTCCTCCTGTTTTATTCTGCAGGGTTCTGGTTCCTCGTGTTTTATCCTCCAGGGTTCTGGTTCACTCGTGTTCTCCTCTCTCTCCTCTTTAACAAACAGCATCTTCACAGCAGCAGATCTCAGTTCAGATGATACTCCTCCAGATATTCCTGCTTGCTTCAAAACTTAGTCAGATAGATCAGAATATTACAGGTATTTACTGACCTGATTCAAAAACTGTATTTTTCTATTTACAGAAACTACATCTCTAACAGATCGTATTAAAACAGCAACAAAACAAAACAGAGAGAGCGGCAAGCTAAACTTCTTCTTCTGAGGTTCACTGGTGTTTGGCAAACAAGCGTGTGTGTGTTAGCGCCCCCCGCTGGACTGGAGAGTGGAGCGGCGAGAGGAGGGAACATAATGCGGGGAAATAACTTATAATGTGCGCTGATTTGTTTTCCTTTTAAAAAGCCAATCTGTACAAATAAATTAAAAGAAATTTAAATGATAGACTCTCGTGGTATTTGATCAGCATCAGCAGTCTTCGTGAGTGAACGAGCGAATTTTTTCAAAGTTGCAGCATGGTAATATGGAAATTAAGATAAATTAAAACACATGATAATAATAAGATGTAGCCTTATGAAAAAAAACGAACTAAATCCTAAATATTAAACAGGTGTAGCCTGAAAAACAACACCCTTGGTTTATGTGTCCATCTAAATATCTGAAACTTAAACAGTTGAATGAGGGTAATGTGCATTCCAAAACCGCAAAACAAGATATTTTGAAGATGTTTCTGAGAACCCTTTTGCAGTGTCTAACATCAGATTCTGTGGTGAAGAGAATAACTAAATAGGATATTGCTTTATATCGCCTCCAATTTTACAAGAAGCTGTGAGACCCAAATTCAAAGCCATAACTTTATTGTGTTAAAGTCATTTTTATTTGGTGCTGAATAAATTTAAAATCTGGGTACCGTAATCATATATTAATGGACAGAGTTAATCCTATTTAATCTGATTGTTGATGTGCTCAGACTATTTTTTTATTAATTAAAAATAAATAAAACAATAAAACAATGTTTTTTTATAATAATGATTAGGCATCCAGACAGATCATTTCCATGCTGCTTATACTACTCTGCTGAAAAAAAACAATAGACACCATCTTAAAATGTGTAATGGTTTTACTCGATATAATGGGACTTGTATTGTTTTAATGAAAACTGTAATTGACTCTGTGGGTTTTTACCAGGGCCGTTTCTAGGCATAGGCGAGCTAGGAGGTCGCCTAGGGTGCCACCAGCTGAAGGGGCGCCAATGAGCGCACGTACTGGCACTTTTAGCAGGGTTGTGATAAAGAG
>NW_015506813.1:7197-27375 GCF_001515645.1 Sinocyclocheilus grahami
AATAAAATATAATAATAATTGGGGGGGGGGGGGGGCAGCAATAGGGATTTCGCCTAGGGCGTCAAATTAGCTAGAAACGGCCCTGGTTTTTACTGGTAATTTAAATCCTAATGGAATATGCCCCATCTTTTAAAACCATTTTTAAAAGATGATGGTTTGTAATGTTTGTAATGGTATTCATGGGTTTCAGTCACATGACTTTTTTTTGATGCGGCCGCCATCTTTAGGACCTTGCGTAGCCTCTCCTTGGTGATCGGAAACCAAAATAACACTTCACCAACAACGGAAAACAACGGTATTTAAAAAAAATATATATATAGATACTTTAGGATTAGATCCTTAATTAAGGTCAAGCGAACTGCTGACTCCACTAAAGTCTAGTGAAAACTTACCAATTTGACGTTTGCTGATAGGCTATTTACATCTACCTCATACACAGTCCCTCTTCGTAGACTCAGGCCATTTTCAGTAAAATTTTCAACTGCTAGAGACTTGTCCATCGGCAGCAGTCTGGATGCTTGCGTACTCACTTTCAGATTCTGGGCCGAATCAACCGGACCAGATGCGACAGCCGTAACTACTTCAGTTTCATTTCTATATCTAAAGTCCATTAAATAACTAGCTTGACATGAGGAACATTTATTTACAAAACCATGCAATTACAGCAAAAAAAAAAAACAGCAGTTATACAATAAAGTGTAGATAAAATATTTTAGCACATTTTGCTAAATTACTCATGCATTTACTTGAATGAATGAGGCATTACACTTGGACTGTACACTCTAAAAAATGCTGGGTTAAATATAAATATAACCCAGCGCTGGCTTAAAAAGGGACAAACCCAGCTATTGGATTGTTTTGACCCAGCGCTGGGTTATATTCAGGGGTGTGAAGTAACGGATTACAAATACTCACGTTACAGTAATTAAGTAGTTTTTATCAGTAATTGTACTTTGAGTAGTTGTTTAAATTGTGTACTTTTACTTTTACTTGAGTACATTTTAAGTGATGTATCGGTACTTTTACTCCGCTATTTTCCTCCGTTTGTGGTCGTTACATTCTTATTTTAATTTTATTTTTATCCATCAACGTGATTGGATAGAGAGATAGTAATAGGTCTCGTGACTTTCGTCAAATCAAATTGTGCATAGAAAACTTTAACCTCCAACTGTTTATCATGGCTGCTGGAAGAATGAATCAGAATGAGTTTTTTTTCTTTTTTCTTCAAGCATTCTTCAAGCATCAATTCAGTCGCATCTTCCTCTAACTTGATATGTTAAGGATTTCTGCTTACTAAATGATTTGTATATATGCTTGCCTATCTACACGGCCTGAAATTTGGTGTGAGGTTGCGGGTATTGCGTACAGTGTTAGCTCCACTTATGAGACGTGCGATCTGCGCTGCCTCGTCTCTCTCTCGCGCGTGCGTTCTGCTGCGGTCACTTGGAGAAGTCCTTGTTGCTTGTTGAACTTGTTGACTTTTGATGAGTTTGAGCGCGTGATGCGCGCTGTGAAAAAGTGTGTTGGAAACACATTGAGGACCAAATCTGCACCTTATTGATGATGTTAATATACTGCATCTGTGCCAGCGCGTGATGTAATAAAACTGCAGCTCGTTAATCTGTATAAATTGTGGTGTACAGTGTTTATTATGAGGGGGTTGAATCCACCGCTCAGTACTCACTACTCAATACTCATGAGTACTTTTAAATAGGCTACTCTTTTACTCTTACTCAAGTCGTTTTTTGGACAAGTACTTTTACTCTACTCACACTACATTTTTTGGAAGGTAATGGTACTTTTACTTGAGTATATTTTTTCAGTACTCTTTCCACCACTGGTTATATTTAACCCAGCATTTTTTAGAGTGTAACATTTAATAAATAAAGGTAAACCTTGGTAAATGGCAAAGTTTTGGAATTAAACATTTTGTCCTTGGTAAAACAATTTAAATAATATATAATTATTACCTAACTGTTGTGAATCATTTTTAAAGGTAATCAGTGAATACTGTTCTTGGTTGTTGCTCATTGTGCAGCATGTCTTTCCACATCTTAGTCCAGTGAGTTCTTTGCTTGGGAGCTTTCATGTCTGCACCTGTAAAGAGCAAATAATGCACAAGTATCTACTACTAAAGGTCTAACTCAGTGGTTCTCAACCCGCGGCCCACCGTGCTGAACACAATTTTAAAAATTGATTTTAAAAATTACTTTCAGTTTTACAATTCATTTTAGTTTTTACATTAATTTAAAAATGTACTAAATAAATATAAGCTATAGCCTAATGTTTTTATGTAAAATAATTATAGTTATTTTCAGACATGAGCAGTACTCACATAGCCTAATTAACGTTGCGCATTTAAAGTAATGACCAAGTGGCGACGGAAACTCAGCGAATACATGTCTCACAGACATGATAAATATATCTATAGAAAGCTTTAAATCAATACTTAACGAAATAAAGCAAATCAAAAACAAAAACTCTTTCATTATTATCATAATCCGTAAAGATGCACTTCTTTCTAAAGGCGCGTCTAATGAAGAGATGGCGAGTCAGGATGACAACTTCATCCTTGCGACACCGACTCAGAAAACACTAGTTTATTAGTAAATAATTCAAATATCTCCTTACTGTTTCCCCCTGACGCATATATGGTAATTACTTTTGCCGATGCATTGCGGCAAGCTTAAGCCTATTGCGTGCGTTTGAACGCAGAACTCTTCAGCTGCGCTGACAGCACGCACCAGACATGCTGCTGCTGCGGGACACTAAACACCGTCGAGCCGCTCTTGAGTCACTGCAGCACGGTCTCGTGTTGTTTCCACCAGCGCCGCAATCTTTTCATCACTAATTGATGGATGTCTAAAATATAAAAATAAGGAGAAGCCTAAAACAGGCCTAAGGCCCAGCCCGGGTCTGAACTATGGCGTGAAAATTGTCCCGAAGCCCAGCCCGACGGGCTGAAATGCAGGGCTCTAGCTCTAATCTAGCACACAGAAAACGATTTGACTGAAAATGTATCAGAAGAGATGAAAGAAAGATAGTGGTCATCTGCGCAATTCGGAAAAAGAGGCGGCTTTTCTGCATTAGGTATGTTTTTTCTTCCTTTCTTTTTTTTCCTCTTTGTCCAGCGGTTATTGTTCATTCTAAATATTTTTTTTAATGTAGAATATGTGTTACATAAATACATGAAATGTAGAACATATAAAAAAGCGCTCGCTGCTCGTCTGCCAGAGGTGAAACTCCGCCTATGATTTTGCTGTTACTCCTTTCGAGCCGAATTTCACAAAATTGGGTGTTATTTAGACTAGAATTATTTATTTATTTCAATGAATGTAATCGATTAGATATCATAATATTTAGGCTATAATATTATAAATCAGGTTGGTTTGTATTGCTGACGTAATATCCTAGATAGCAAAATGACTCCGGAGCGGATCCGCCCCCGAGACACCACAAGCTCCGGAGCGGATCCGCCCCCGAGACACCACAAGCTCCGGAGCGGATCCGCCCCCGAGACACCACAAGCTCCGGAGCGGATCCGCCCCCGAGACACCACAAGCTCCGGAGCGGATCCGCCCCCGAGACACCACAAGCTCCGGAGCGGATCCGCCCCCGAGACACCACAAGCTCCGGAGCGGATCCGCCCCCGAGACACCACAAGCTCCGGAGCGGATCCGCCCCCGAGACACCACAAGCTCCGGAGCGGATCCGCCCCCGAGACACCACAAGCTCCGGAGCGGATCCGCCCCCGAGACACCACAAGCTCCGGAGCGGATCCGCCCCCGAGACACCACAAGCTCCGGAGCGGATCCGCCCCCGAGACACCACAAGCTCCGGAGCGGATCCGCCCCCGAGACACCACAAGCTCCGGAGCGGATCCGCCCCCGAGACACCACAAGCTCCGGAGCGGATCCGCCCCCGAGACACCACAAGCTCCGGAGCGGATCCGCCCCCGAGACACCACAAGCTCCGGAGCGGATCCGCCCCCGAGACACCACAAGCTCCGGAGCGGATCCGCCCCCGAGACACCACAAGCTCCGGAGCGGATCCGCCCCCGAGACACCACAAGCTCCGGAGCGGATCCGCCCCCGAGACACCACAAGCTCCGGAGCGGATCCGCCCCCGAGACACCACAAGCTCCGGAGCGGATCCGCCCCCGAGACACCACAAGCTCCGGAGCGGATCCGCCCCCGAGACACCACAAGCTCCGGAGCGGATCCGCCCCCGAGACACCACAAGCTCCGGAGCGGATCCGCCCCCGAGACACCACAAGCTCCGGAGCGGATCCGCCCCCGAGACACCACAAGCTCCGGAGCGGATCCGCCCCCGAGACACCACAAGCTCCGGAGCGGATCCGCCCCCGAGACACCACAAGCTCCGTCCACTTGCACAGTGCAACGGATCCGGAACAGATAAGGATTACGGATCCGGAGCATACTGTAGTGTTTCTCGACGTCATCACATCTTTCACATACATGTTGTAGAGACGATAGCAGACAGGAATACTGGAACACTAACAATCTTTTATTTTTGCCGCATTACTTGTGGTTGCATACTATCATATGCCCTACATGGGAGGGGCGTCGCGTCCTGTGTCATCACAGGTCAAACCAAATACATTACATCACTTTCTTTTTTTTTTTTTACTTTGCAACTTGTTACACACAACAGTAACTTTTGTTTGTTATGATAACATAACATTAATATATTTAACCCTTGAGTATTGTAGAAAGTTTGTTGTAAACTCCATCTCTGAATAATATGAACACTTTATGTTGAAAGAAAAAGTCAGAACAGTCCTTGTTTTCTAAACAGTCTGAAACACCTGCTTTGAACGATCAATGCAACTATGTAGTTACACCACACAGTCTACCTAAACATAATCAGAGAGGTAGGCAGGAGGCCTATGGTTATGTCTAACAGGATATCTCTGAGGGACCGTGCATGAGTCAGTTTCTTCTGTCTCATTTTCAAATCCTAGCTCAAACAAAAGATCTGGTGTCTCCTGGTTAAGTCTCTTAAAGAACGAACAGTTCCTTGTAATGGAGTGTCCATGCCCTTCTGCAGTCACCATTGTGCCTTTTACTTTGGTGACTGTGAGTGGCTTTGTGTTGTATGGTGTCGTTAGTTTGTTCCGCTTTTGTTGCCGACACAACACTATGTCACCAGGTTTGATGTTGATGTGTGTGGCATGTCTTCGGGTGTCAGAAAAGGCTTTCATTTTATCCTTTGTCTTTTTGTCTTTTTCGCGGATGTCATCATCAGCATCGGTGGTACTCGGAGTAGCTATGGGAATTTTTGTACGCATCTTCCTTTTAAAGATCAACTCAGCAGGTGAAGTTCCCGTTGTGCAGTGAGGTGAGGATCTGTACTCACGAAGGAAGACATTTAACTGTTGTTTCCATGGGATACCTTGAGTGTGTGCAGTTCGTATGGCTTTCCCCAATGTGCGCATAAACCGCTCTGCTGTAGCATTTACTTGTGGCCAGAGGGGAGTTATTTTTCTATGATGGAACCCGAGGTAGTCAGCAAACTGTGTGAACGCACTGCTGTTGAAGGGAGGGCCATTGCCAGTTTTAAGCACACTGGGAATTCCGAACATAGAGAAAACATCATCAAGAATTGGTATTACCAGGGAAGTCGTGGCCTAATGGTTAGAGAGTCGGACTCGTACTCGTACTCGGGCTCGTAATTGGTATTACCAGGGAAGTCGTGGCCTAATGGTTAGAGAGTCGGACTCGTAACCCAAGGTTGCGGGTTTGAGTCTTGGACCGGCAGGGATTGTAGGTGGGGGGAGTGAATGTGCAGCACTCTCTCCCACCTTCAATACCACGACTGAGGTGCCCTTGAGCAAGGCACCGAACCCCCAACTTCTCCCCGGGCGCCGCAGCAAAAAATGGCTGCCCACTGCTCTGGGTGTGTGTTCACGGTGTGTGTGTGTTCACTGCTGTGTGTGTACACTTTGGATGGGATAAATGCAGAGCACTAATTCACCATACTTGGCCACATGTCACGTCACTTACCACAGTTGTTGAAGTAGTGTGAAGAATTTTAACAACAGGATACCTTGTGTAGTCATCTATAATAACTAACAGATACTCCCCGGTTGGTAATGGTCCATAGAAATCTGCACTCAGATTGTGCCATGGTGCTTCTGGCAATTGAGACATTCGAAGCGGCTCAACATGAGTGACGGGGTTGTTTGCCTGACAAACAATACAATTTGTGATCATGGCCTCGACTCTTCGATCAATATTGGGAAAACACACCTTCTCTCTCAGAACCATGAAATTAACGTACTCCTCTGCTACTTTAGATGCCCTCGTCTTGTATTCTGTCTCGAGACAGGGTGTCTGGACATGAAGTCAGCAGGATTGTCAGCCCTTTTCTGTACTCAATTCTGAACTGGTATGGCTGTAGTCTGAGGCACCACCTTTCAATTCGGGCTGGTGGCTTCGATCTTGGATTATTCCATATCAGTTCTAGGGGCTTGTGGTCGGTAACTAGAGTAAAAGAATGGCCATAAAGGTACAAGTGAAAATGTTCACAGCTCCATACAATGGCTAGAGCTTCGCGTTCAGGTTGTGAGTATCGTTTTTCAACATCACTGAGTGCACGAGTGGTGCATGCAATGATGCATTTTTCTCCTTTGTGCCTTTGTGACAAAATAGCACCGAGGCCTACTGGGCTAGCATCGACAACGAGTTCAGTGTCCTTTGAGGGATCAAAGTAGGACATAGTGGTGGCACTGGCTAAAGCATCTTTGAGCTGCTGAAGAGCTTGCTTGTGTGTATCACCCCATTGCCATGGTGTGCCTTTTTTAGTCAGTTCACGAAGAGGTGCACTGATCATTGAAAAGTCCTGTATAAACCGTGAACAGTAGTTTGCCATTCCGAGTAGGCTTCGGATCTCCCCAGGATCTTTGGGCTCACTGGCTTGCAGTATGGCTGCAACCTTTTTGGGATCTGCTGAGATACCACTGGCAGAAAAGATAAATCCGTAAAACTCCAGTCTGTGCTTGTTTAACTCACACTTTTCACGATTGAGTGTAAGACCACTGTCCTTTAGTCTTTGAAAGACAGCTCGGAGAGCTTCATCATGTGCCCTTTGTGAGACGCCGTATACAATGATATCATCACTGAGGTTTTTTATTCCTTTTATGCCTTGCAGTGTTTGTGCTATGGCATTCTGGAACACCTCCGCTGCAGAAGATATGCCAAAATTAAGGCGTTTGTATCTCCTTAGTCCCAGGTGTGTGGTGAATGTAGTAATGTATCGGCTGTCTGGGTGAAGTTCTAGCTGATGGTAACCTGCTCTGAGATCAAGTTTTGAGAAGACTTTTGCACCATTCAGCTCTTGTATGACATCATCAATGGTGGGTGTTATATGACGCTCACGTTGTATGGCTGTATTGGCCTGGCGCATGTCAACACATATCCTGACTTTATCAGGATCTTTTGGTTTTGGTGGAGTTACAATTGGAGAAATCCATGGCGTTGGACCCGTTATTGTTTCTATTATATTATAATTTTCCAACTTTTGTAACTCGGTTTCCACTTTCTGTCGAATATGAAATGGCACTCGTCTATGTGGCTGACATGTAGGTTGGACATCACTATTGATATGCAGCTTCACTTGGAAGTTTTTCAGTTTGCCTATTCCTTTGAACAGTTCTGGATAGCTTTCAACAAGTTCATCAGCTACTGTGCGGATGGTGTTTGTATAATTAACAGCACTGGTGATATTTATCAGTCCAAGCTCTTGTGCTGTTCCATAGCTCAGAAGGGTGTGTCCATCATTCTGAAGAACATAGAACTTGGTCTCTGTAGTGCTATGTGATGCTTGTACATTGCACTGGAATACACCAACAATAGGCAGAGCAGTGTCAGAGCCATACGCAAAGATCTTAATTGTCGCTGCTCTGAGCTGTGGCTTGGGTGTGAGCATGTTGAACACTGCTTTGCTGATAATATTTACAGCTGCTCCGGAATCAATCAGAGCTGTAACTTTGGTGCCGTTTATTTTAATTTGTGTCTGAGGCTGTTGCTGGCATGTATTGCTGTTCAAAACAAACACATGAGCATCCTCACTGCTCGATGAATCATCTTGTGTGTGGCTGGTGCATGCTGTAGCGACTTGCTTGACCCTTTGTGGTTTGTTGCGTTGTTTATGATGGGGAGGGTCATTATGCTTAACTTGCAGAATGAGTTTCTTAATGCTGGAACGACACACTTTTGCATAGTGATTCAACTTTCCGCATGCTCTGCATTCTTTTCCTTTAGCCGGACAATCACCTTGATGTGGATATTTTACTCCACAATTTCTACACTGAGTGTTAGACGTCCTTTTGCTGGTGGTTTTTAATTCACTCTGCTGCTTATGATTGTAATGTAATGCGTTGACAGCACCCGCTGCATTTTGTTCAATCCCCACTGCTTGTTATTCAGAGATTTCTAGTGTTCTGCCATGATCAAGCAAAGCCTTTAGTGTCAAGTCTGGTTCTCTGAGTGCTTTTCTACGCAGCCTGGACGAAGTACAGCTTTGTATCAACTGTGCCTTTATCTCACAGTCAACATGGGCAAACTCACAGTCTTTTGCAAGCATTCTGAGTCTAGTTTGTTACGTATCTAGTTTTTCTCCAGGTTGCTGTACAGCCTTTCTGAATTGATAGACAAGGTACTGTGTATTCCTTTTAGGAGAAAAATAGCCATTTAGTTTTGTTTTTGTTTCTGCATAGCCATCTTCGTCTGCTGCAAACGTGTGCAGCAACAGCGCTTTCTGTCTAGCATCGCCGGTAATGTTCATAGCATTAAGACCTCAATGGGCCCCAAGACTATGACTTACTGCAGGGCCCCCTTCACAATATTGATATAGCTTAAAATCTGACTTTTATGCAATCAAAGTTTCATAATTCTTGTTACCAATTCCAATATAAAAAAAAATTTAAATACTAGCCTATGTAAAAACAAACTTACTGAAGACAAGTAAACAGTCATGAATTACAATAGAACAAAGAAATTGACCTGCTAACACTTAAAGCACTGAATAAGAAATATATTGTATAAAATAAATAGACTACAAATAGACTGAATAGTCTTCACTGTGTCAATTCAATATACATTATTTTACAAAAGCGATTCGGTCAAGGACAGTGAGGGATTTTCTTTCTAATGTATAATTTACATTATTGACACAAATGGCAACAGCAGCTATATTAGGCTGCTTTGGAGGAACAGTTCACCCAAAAATTAAAGTTATGGTATTGTTGTTCTAAACCTGTATGAGTTTCCTTCTGCTGTTGAATGCAAATGCTTATATTTGGAACAATAGCCTACTGGTAACCAAACAGTTTCTGTGCCCCATGACTTCCATAGTATAAAAAAACACTATTGGAGTCAACAGGGACCAGAAACTTTCTGGTGGTTAACTTACGAATATTCTTCTAAATATCTTCTTTTATGTTGAGGAGTACAAAGAAATTCATACAGGTTCAGAACAACTTGAAACTGAGTAAATGATGACATTATTTTAATTTTTGGGTGAACTATATCCCTTTAAAATCTCATCATATAATGCCAGGATCGCATAATAGCCAACTAGTGCACATGCTTTATCATTAACTATTAGCGTTCATTTAAGACACAAATAACTGTGTTGACGTGGTCGGAGACAGGCATTTTGACACATAACTATGTGTGTTCGAACGTTTAAACACAAGGCGCGAAAAATAACTCCAGTCAGGCGCTGTACGAACAAGTGTGTTCCTCATGTATCAGAAACCGTCTTAACGCGCACATTTGCCAAAATTAATTCTGCCCCACTGCTTAATGTCCCTGAACAGTTAAATTAGTTTTTAAACCACAATGCTTAAAATGCGTTTAAATGAAAAGCTTACATCATGATGCGCAAAATTAATTTATCAACCCATAAGCGAATATACTAGGCCTATCCACCTTTTTCTTGTCGTAAAAATGGCCGCTGCCATTTGTAAATTCTATGGGTCTGGCTTCCGGTCTCATCTGCGTCCACTCCGTCCAGCTATTTTTATCTGAACAAAACAGTTCGTTTTGCTGCTTGATATTGAAAGTTGGTGTGTCTTATCATATTATTTTAATGTATTATCTGAAATTATAAACACACTGGTTTGTTGTGCAAACAGTTTTACCGTTTACTGCACAGTTATTCTCCTCGTTATTTACCTATAGCGGCTAATGAACCGGAAGTCTCACCCATAGGCTTACTTCCGCGTTGAAGAAAAAGGTGGATAGAGTTTGTTCAAACACAAAAGCACTGTACATCTATCAAGTTAATAATCAAACTAACCTAAAATCTGTGGGGATGATGACGCTGTGTTTTTATCTGCTCCATATCTCCGGTCCATTTGGTTCCACAACTCCCACTCCATCATCAGCTTTAGTAATATAACCTAGCTGTGGATTTTAGTGACTAACTCATGTTTTCCCCTTTCTCCTCATTTTTTTTCTCTCACTATTTTTTTTTAGAATAGTTGACATTTATACTTATCGAAGATTGTTCTTTGCATGACCGTTTCTAGATTAGCCTACTCCAGAATGAAGTGAAGAGAGGTAAATGCAGACATTAGGTGCCGCGATCACCTGATAGATAGGCTACCTGCACAGTTCGTTCAATAGTCAAATACATAATAAATGCATTTGATTGTTAAAACAAATTCAAATGTCACATTTTAATCTCTAATGGTAATGCATGGAATTTACGGAAAACTCTAAATATTAGCGCTAAAAAGTGAGGGGTGTGGTGGTGCTTTGGCGATCGGTGCTACCGATGTCCGTCAATCTACTCCACAGCCAATCATGGGCCCCCTCCTGGCTCGGGCCCCGGGGCTTCAGCCCCGCCTAGCCCAATGGTTAATGCGGCCCTGATGATCACCCAACCGCTGGACATTTGGGGACGACAAAAACTGTGGCAAGATTAGAACACCGATTTTTCTGGGCAAAAATGTCGTCAGAGGCCAAAAAGTATGCAATCTCTTGAGCTGTTTGCCAGTTCACTAAACCTAGCCAAAGGAAACCTGCTGGGTTTATGATACCGATTTGCCCCCAAAGACCCTGGGAGTACACTGGACGCAACTGCACAGGTAGCGGCAAACAAGCTGCTCAGTGAGGTTTTTGCATGACATGGTGCCCCTACATACCTGATTTCGGACAGAGGGTCCCCTTTTGTTAGTGAACTTTTCAAAAATGTACTCTCTGCATTGGGCTCTGAACACAGACTCACGACTGCGTACCACCCCCAAACTAATGCAACAGAGAGGGTGAATCGCACCTTGAAGACTGCGGACAACCAGCTAGCAGTGCATTACAATAGTCCAGTCTAGAGGTCATGAATGCATGAACTAGCTTTTCTGCATCAGAAACAGGTAACATATTTCGTAACTTGGCAATGTTTCTAAGATGGAAGAATGCTGTTTTTGTAACATGGGAAATATGATTTTCAAAAGACAAGTTGCTATCTAATATAACACCCAGATTTCTGACTGTAGAGGAAGTAACAGTACATCCGTCTAGTTGCAAATTGTAATCCAAGAGATTCTGTGTACTGTCTTTTGGTCCAATAAGTAATATCTCTGTCTTGACCAATCATTTTCTCCTATTAAATTCGGATATCTAATCTTTTACATTTTTAACACTCTCTGTTAGCTTAGATAATTTAGAAGTTTCATCTGGTCTTTTTGAGATATATAGTTGGGTATCATCAGCATAACAGTGGAAACTAATCCCGTATTTTCTAATAATATTAATAAGGGGCAACATGTATACTGAAAATAGCAGAGGACCTAGGACAGATCCTTGTGGCACTCCATATTTTACTGGTGATAATTGAGATGACTCCCCATTTAAATTAACAAAATGGTAGCGATCATACAGGTAGGATCTAAACCATCTTAAAGCCTGCCCTTGAATACCTGTATAGTTTTGTAATCGATCTATGAGTATGTCATGATCTATAGCAGGGGTGGCGAACGTCGGTCCTGGAGAGCCGCAGCCCTGCAGAGTTTTGCTTCAACCCAAATCAAACACACCTGAACAAGCTAATCAAGGTCTGAAGGGTTACTGGAAAGCTACAGGCAGGTGAGTTTTAATTAGGGTTGGAGCTGAACTCTGCAGGGCTGCGGCTCTCCAGGACCGGAGTTCGCCACCGCTGCAATAGAACAAAGAAATTGACCTGCTAACACTTAAAGCACTGAATAAGAAATATATTGTATAAAATAAATAGACTACAAATAGACTGAATAGTCTTCACTGTGTCAATTCAATATACATTATTTTACAAAAGCGATTCGGTCAAGGACAGTGAGGGATTTTCTTTCTAATGTATAATTTACATTATTGACACAAATGGCAACAGCAGCTATATTAGGCTGCTTTGGAGGAACAGTTCACCCAAAAATTAAAGTTATGGTATTGTTGTTCTAAACCTGTATGAGTTTCCTTCTGCTGTTGAATGCAAATGCTTATATTTGGAACAATAGCCTACTGGTAACCAAACAGTTTCTGTGCCCCATGACTTCCATAGTATAAAAAAACACTATTGGAGTCAACAGGGACCAGAAACTTTCTGGTGGTTAACTTACGAATATTCTTCTAAATATCTTCTTTTATGTTGAGGAGTACAAAGAAATTCATACAGGTTCAGAACAACTTGAAACTGAGTAAATGATGACATTATTTTAATTTTTGGGTGAACTATATCCCTTTAAAATCTCATCATATAATGCCAGGATCGCATAATAGCCAACTAGTGCACATGCTTTATCATTAACTATTAGCGTTCATTTAAGACACAAATAACTGTGTTGACGTGGTCGGAGACAGGCATTTTGACACATAACTATGTGTGTTCGAACGTTTAAACACAAGGCGCGAAAAATAACTCCAGTCAGGCGCTGTACGAACAAGTGTGTTCCTCATGTATCAGAAACCGTCTTAACGCGCACATTTGCCAAAATTAATTCTGCCCCACTGCTTAATGTCCCTGAACAGTTAAATTAGTTTTTAAACCACAATGCTTAAAATGCGTTTAAATGAAAAGCTTACATCATGATGCGCAAAATTAATTTATCAACCCATAAGCGAATATACTAGGCCTATCCACCTTTTTCTTGTCGTAAAAATGGCCGCTGCCATTTGTAAATTCTATGGGTCTGGCTTCCGGTCTCATCTGCGTCCACTCCGTCCAGCTATTTTTATCTGAACAAAACAGTTCGTTTTGCTGCTTGATATTGAAAGTTGGTGTGTCTTATCATATTATTTTAATGTATTATCTGAAATTATAAACACACTGGTTTGTTGTGCAAACAGTTTTACCGTTTACTGCACAGTTATTCTCCTCGTTATTTACCTATAGCGGCTAATGAACCGGAAGTCTCACCCATAGGCTTACTTCCGCGTTGAAGAAAAAGGTGGATAGAGTTTGTTCAAACACAAAAGCACTGTACATCTATCAAGTTAATAATCAAACTAACCTAAAATCTGTGGGGATGATGACGCTGTGTTTTTATCTGCTCCATATCTCCGGTCCATTTGGTTCCACAACTCCCACTCCATCATCAGCTTTAGTAATATAACCTAGCTGTGGATTTTAGTGACTAACTCATGTTTTCCCCTTTCTCCTCATTTTTTTTCTCTCACTATTTTTTTTTAGAATAGTTGACATTTATACTTATCGAAGATTGTTCTTTGCATGACCGTTTCTAGATTAGCCTACTCCAGAATGAAGTGAAGAGAGGTAAATGCAGACATTAGGTGCCGCGATCACCTGATAGATAGGCTACCTGCACAGTTCGTTCAATAGTCAAATACATAATAAATGCATTTGATTGTTAAAACAAATTCAAATGTCACATTTTAATCTCTAATGGTAATGCATGGAATTTACGGAAAACTCTAAATATTAGCGCTAAAAAGTGAGGGGTGTGGTGGTGCTTTGGCGATCGGTGCTACCGATGTCCGTCAATCTACTCCACAGCCAATCATGGGCCCCCTCCTGGCTCGGGCCCCGGGGCTTCAGCCCCGCCTAGCCCAATGGTTAATGCGGCCCTGCATAGACCTTATTTAAAATGGGTAATCTGGACAAAACTAGCTATGGAAATACCTAAAATAGAGCCAACAAACATTATATAGACTAGACTGCTCTATAAAAGTGTAATATGTCTCCCTTTATTAATATTAATAAACCATAAAATCATTCAAAGCTTGAAAAAATCTAAGCTTTCCTTGGCCAGTAATAATGAAACACTCTATAAAACGTAGGTAATTACATGAAGAAAAATAAAAAATAAAATGCAACCACAAATTGTACAAAAACATTGTTTTATTTAATGAAAAACTTTACCTCTAAAAAGACAATTCAGTTCAATAACTTTGTAAAGTTAATATTTACAAATGAATTAGTTCAATTCAGCCATAAGGAATTTTATAGCACACAAAATTTTAATTATTCACTTTGTGGCAGCTTTATGTTGATTTAATAAAATTAAATATCAGTGAAAATGTTGCAAAATTAATGCATTATGAGACAAAGTCTTGGCGATAAAGCAGCTCTGGAGAAAACAGTGATATCATGATCCAGCTCAACTCAGTTCATGTCTTGTCATTATGCAATAGTGTCAGTGCAATCAAATCAATATTATTCTTGAATATTCAGTGTCTTTTAAACCCCAGCTAAGCAAGCCAGAGGTGACAGTGGAACCCAAACTCCAGCAGGTGACTGAAACGAAGGCAAAACAGCTTGGGAGAAACCAGGAGCAGTCAGCTCAGCTCTCCTCTGGTTAAATGAACAAAGATGGGGTGATTATGATCTCAGGCTGCATCACTAGTGAGACTGTGGACTGACGTCACTCAGAATACTTCATCCAGCTCCTGCTGCTTGACGATCAGGATACGTCATGCTGTCATTTGATCAGAGGAGAAGTTGTAGTCTGTCCAGCAGGGCTGCCGTTTAGCCAGTAGTGGACGACTGGATTAACAGTGACTATAAGCAGGATAAAACTGCACTGTGGTCCTAGCAGCTCCTGGCCTGACACGTTCATTGCTGGCCATAGGGGTCTGTGCAGAGGACTTGTCTGTTTCTCGTGGTCTTTGCTGATGCCAGTCCAGTCGTGATGTTCACTTGTCGTGGTCTTCGCTGACATTCAGGGCTGCGTTGTGGTCGTCTCACACAGTATCTTAGTATTTTTTCATTTCATATAAATTATCTGAAACAACATTACAAGAGGTGAGGAATATATTTGTCAAAATATAAACAAAAATAGACTTGAACTAATATTCCAGAACCAAAATTAAATGAGAAATATAGCATAATATTGCCTGCAGTTATTCCTGAAGAGGGGTGAAAAATTACCTAACGTTACATATACACTCAGGACTAACTGTTACCGCGTCTCACAGAAAGAAGGAGATCCCGTCTAAATAGGCCTGATATTACTCAGATCTACGATAATGCTAATGTGCTGAAGAGTTAACGTCCCACAATGCAATTTCACAATTAAAAATGCCAACAAAGCAATCAACTACTTTATGAACCTTAATGATTTACTAACCTTATTAACCTAATGAACGGTCCTCTTCAAACTGGCCGGCCGCAGCTTCAGCGCTCTGAGGAGGATTTGAGTTCAGAGATGCGACTGCTAGAAGACAGCGAATCCGCCCAGCCTCCGGAATGAGTCCGCTAGTTTATTTTATATGTACTAAAACAACATTACGAGGAGAGCTGGGGAATATATTTGTCGAAATATAATTGAAAATAGACTTGAACTAATACTCTAGAACCCAATTTAAATGAAAAAAAAAGTGTATTCTCGCCTGCAGTTATTCCTGAAGAGGGGTGAAAAATTGCCTAACGTTACATATACGATTTAAAGCCGGATCCCATCCAAATAGGCCTATTATTAATATGTTACTCAAATCTATGATAACGCTAATAATGCTAAAGAGCTAACCTTAACTGGACAATCCACAACGCAATTTCAAAAATTAAAAACTACAACAAAGCAATTAACAACTTTATTAATGTTAATGTTACTGTACAAATAAAGCATATTTAAACAGTGTTCTTACCGAGTTCAGTCTTCTTCAACCTGGCCGGCCGCAGCTTCTCCACTCAGAGGAGGATTTCTGAGACGGCACCGGTTAAAAAACAACAACAACAAAAAGCGCGTCCGGATTGCTAATCTGCGCCGTGTCCGTAATGAGTCCGCTAACTGACAGCGCGCTGTCCGGAGGCGGGGCATGTTCTGGCGAATGACCGAACAGAGTCTGACAGTACAGCGGAGCTGCCGACTTGAGGGCGGATCCGCCCCGGAGTCTGTTGCTATCAGGGATGTAAAGGATATGCGTGCGGCCCGCGAGACTTGCACTTGGACCCGGTGGAAAAAAAGGTTGAGAACCACTGGTATAACTGAATGCACCAAACTGAATTTTGAATATTAAAGCACATGTGGTTTGAAAGATTATTTACGTATTATTATTTTCCCATTTAATTCGAGCACATTAAGTGGCTGTGTCCAGTATAATTGAAATTTAAAGTGTGTATCATCCTAATTAAAGAGATAGTTTACCCACAAATGAAAATCATTGACTCCCTTTATGTCGTCTACACGTGACACACCTGTTGGTTTTGATTACCAGCATTCTTCAAAGTATCTTCTTTTCAGTTCTGCAGAAAAACTAAAGTCAGGGGTTTGAAGAAAAAAAAAAGAGGGGGAATTGATGTAATAATGTAAATGATGACAGAATTCTGGGTTAACTATACTTTTAAGTAAATTAGTAGAAACACTTCTCACTAGTCATCACTGTGCAGAAAAATAACAGTGAATGCCACAATAAAATGCTTGAAAAATACACATTCAGTAGATCCATAGCTTCCTGTTGGTCAGTTTGTCTCTTTAGCTAAGAATCCCCCCAATTGTTGCAGAAAACATTACATTCTGTATAATCATAGTCAGTGCAGACACGTAGGCTACTTGAAGTTACTTTCTCATGGACTCTAACTGCTTGCTAGTCCAGTCAGAGTAGTATAATAAAGATGAAGTCTGTCTGACTCCAAGCACTGCTCGGTGTTCACAGCTGTCTGAGGAACTTCTGCCATTTATTCCGCCATGACACTTCTCTCGGTTACTACAACACATTGTTAAAAGACATTTGTGGCACATTTAAGATAAATATTTAGTTATTCCTGTATGTTTCTACATGCTAAGTGAAGAAGCAACTAAAGTAGCAACACAACTGTGATTCTGTGTTTTCTTGAAGTCAGTTGCATGTGTTTTGGTAGTCTGCTTAGAGCAACTGTAAAAGCAGGACACAGCTACTGCAAATTATCTCAGACATATTGATGCATATATATTTGATTGCAGTACATTGTCATCATCGTAAAAATCACTACAACTAGCTTATGTAGCGTCTGGACCAATCAAACACACAATTTTTCATTTGATTTAACAAATAAGTTATTCATTAGATTAACAAATCGTCCCAGACCCCTCACCCAATAAACTGGGTGCCAGGATGTCTGCGAACGACACCAGGCCCCCCTGGTCACCATGGCAACCAATGCTGATATCACTGGTTTTATGGCCCAAAGGAATGTGAGTAGAAAAAATCACTTCCTTTTCCATAGGAAGAGACACAATGCACAGTAGAAATGGACTCTTCTCTAATTAATTCATAGGAAAACCTTTCTTTGAATGAACACACATATCCTTCAGGTCATTGTGTCTGTTGTCTTTGATATTTTATGCTGTTTTATGCATGTTTATGATGGAACCACTCGTTCCTGTCATCTTACCTATATGTAATCCTACCATGTTTAGTATCTATGAATTCGTCTTCAGATGATCTAAACGAGTGTATATTATATGTTGGTACATAGGCAATATATTAGTGTCCTGAGAATCTTTAGTAATTTCGATTCAAGTTCCATATGCAAATTACCATGCTTCCACACAAAGGGTCATAAAACTCCCCAGTATTTCCAAACTCCCGCTTGGGATTTCAGCCTTTCTCATTGGACAAGCCCACCTTGAGAGGCGTGAATCTTCTCAGACCTTAAAGGCCTCACACCAGTGACCCGCCTCTAGTCTGCGGTTTGGTTGGATTCTGAGAAGACGAAAATGTGAGCTACAACGCTCCAGGACAGTTTGTGCCAGGCCTCAGGCCTCAACTTTTCCATTCACTAAGATTCTCTGACTCAAACTAGTTCTTTTTCATCAACCAACTTCAGCAAAGATCAACTTGAGCCTTCAGATTGCATCAAGCCTCTCTTTCAGACAGACGAGACGTGCAAGTATTCAAACTTAGTCTTATTAATTGATACATTAGGTATCATTCACACCTTTTTACAAAGGTGTGTTTGAACTAAGAATCTGATGTTTCCTTCCTTCAGTTCCTATCTGCTGAATATCAAATGGTACCATAGCTCCATGCTTTATTTCTCTCCTCTTTACTGCTTAAGCTTTAACCCTTTTCCTATACCAACTGTATGCGTGTGTGTGTGTGCGCGCGTGTGTATGTTAGACTAGTTTAAGTGTTTATGTAGTATGTTAGACTAGTTTAAGTGTTTATGTAGTTAATAAAGTCTTGCTTGTATCACACTTGATGTTGTTCATTGTTTGCTCATAACTGGAGTCCCTTAATCATGCAGATTTATGCTACAGGCTCTGTGTAGATCTGTACAGTAAGAAAGTTATTTCCTTTAACCAGGAAATTAACGTTCTTAGAATTGACAGAGAGTTGACCCTGAGAGGTCAAGTAAATACTTACAGCGGATTTAAATATTTATAATTAATTATAACTAGTTATGATTAATTATTCATATTTCCCCATGAGCTGATTCGCTACACTTATATATTTACGTTCTTCTATAGAATTGTAATATTAATAGTACAAACAGGTCCTCTTCTAACATCCTTGAAGTAATTACATTGTTACATTCATAAAAATAAGAATGTGGAAACTAAAACTACAAACCTTTCTCCTTGTATGCGCTGCTGGACCGTCATCGTCCTCCTCAATATGAAATATTGTTACTGAAAAGTGTTAAACATAATTAAATTATTTATTTACTTTTCCAACAAAGGCAGGGTTTCTGCGGGGCATTGAAAATCATTAAAATTCATTAAATGACCTTTAATAACAGTCATTCAGGACTTTCGTTCAAAAACTCGGGAAGTCTTAATTAATTTAAAATCATTTTTTGTATAATTAATTCATTTAAATTAATGTTTTTAATAGACACATTTATAACAGAACCTCAAGTAAACTACATGTTATTTTGTTTAGTCATATACAGGTGGGAGCTTTTTCAATTTATTACTCGGAACAACTTATTAGCCTGCAACACCTTTAAAGACTTATTCAGGGAAGTACAGCAGGATGCAGGAAATGGTTGAGTATTATTTTAGGTATAAAATATCATTATTGTAATGCTTGTAATGTCCATTTATAGTCTTAACACAGCAGCTTGGCTCCTTAAATGTTTAAAAACCAGCTAATTTCAAAACGCTGGCGTCACGTGGGTCACCTGCAGTGTAAAACGCTCAAAGCTCAAGATGTTCGGATAGACATTCGGTCGACGGTTAGACATTCGATCGGTCGGTCGTTCGAACGTTTGATTTTAGCATGGAATACGATTCATATATTTCTCTGTTCACGCTCCACTTCATCTGCCAGTGAATTCAACAATCTTATCAGATCTCCAGCCGCCATGTTTCAAACGATCCAAACGTACCACGTTTCCGCCAATCCCTGCCTTGAAGCAATGATTGATGGAGGGTGGGCGTGGTCAGCTCGGAATGTATTTTCAAATTGAATTTTGCTACAAGTATCCCTCCGCGTCATGATGAAAATGCAATCGTAAGTGTCCTAACTGTTAGTCTAAATGCATTTAGGACAAATAACATTTAAATGATCATTTTGCTACTATTTCTGCTTGGACATGTTACACATATCAAATCAATTTGGGTTATACATTTTCATTTTAATTTCTCAACATATAAAGCGTTAAAACAGTATGCACTTTAAATATTAAGACTATTGTTGGAAATGGCAAATGTAAATAATATAATTTCATTTAAATTTTCCTTCTGCACCAAACTTTGCACATGTGGGTAATGGAAAATGTAAATTTAAATACAGAAAT
>NW_015506813.1:27565-50496 GCF_001515645.1 Sinocyclocheilus grahami
TACCACGTTTCCGCCAATCCCTGCCTTGAAGCAATGATTGATGGAGGGTGGGCGTGGTCAGCTCGGAATGTATTTTCAAATTGAATTTTGCTACAAGTATCCCTCCGCGTCATGATGAAAATGCAATCGTAAGTGTCCTAACTGTTAGTCTAAATGCATTTAGGACAAATAACATTTAAATGATCATTTTGCTACTATTTCTGCTTGGACATGTTACACATATCAAATCAATTTGGGTTATACATTTTCATTTTAATTTCTCAACATATAAAGCGTTAAAACAGTATGCACTTTAAATATTAAGACTATTGTTGGAAATGGCAAATGTAAATAATATAATTTCATTTAAATTTTCCTTCTGCACCAAACTTTGCACATGTGGGTAATGGAAAATGTAAATTTAAATACAGAAATACATTGCCATTTTGAATATTGCATTGCCATTTTGCATATTACATTGCAAATTGAATTTTGCTACACATATGCTTCCATACCTTGTAAGCGCTTCATGCTCATAGACTGTCAACCCTCTACATTGTGAGTAAATCACTCGCATATGCGACAAAATCTTCACTCTGGGCGACTTAATGATGTCTAATATTAGCCATTGGCTAATGAATTCTCAGATTTTACTCGTCAGTGTGTGAGTTGGAGGCTGAGTATATGATTAGCACAGATATATTTTCACTCACAGAACACTCTGACTGAGTTTCACTCTCCGTCAAGCGATCTGATATTTTTCAGTTCATCTGAATGGATGCGCAGCACACCTGTGTTTGTGTATTTGGCGGAATGTGTTTCTAGTGTGAAAAACCTTCACTGGTATCGGATCGGTATCGGCCAATACCGAACCCTAGGTATCGGAAGCGAAAAAGGCGGATCAGAGCGTCTCTAATCTGAATCTCTCAGTTGAATCTGCTGGTTTTGAAGATTAACTTTATTCACTGTGAAAACTTTAGATAATGTTTCTTTGTCATGTCGCTTGTAATGTCTGGTTAGGACAGATTTATCCAGATGATATTTTACTGCTTGACGCATTATTGTGTCACATTTGGTGAGGACGCGGCATCAGACTGTGATTGTTTTTTGTATGTCTGTGTAGAGAAGAAGATTGATAGAAACACTTCCCACATGCAGTGCAGTGATACGGTTTCTCTCCAGTGTGGATCCTCTCATGTCTTTTCAGGATTCCTGACTGAGTGAATATCTTGTCACAGTGTGAACACTTATAAGGTTTCTCTCCAGTGTGAATCCTCTCGTGCCGTTTCAAATGTGCAGCTGAAATAAAAGTCTTTTCACACTCAAAGCACATGTACTCTCTCACAGCAGCATGTATTTTCTGATGTTCTTTTAAACTTTGTAAACGTGAAAAACTCTTTCCACACAAATAACATGAATGTGGCTTCTCCTCTGTATGAATATTCATGTGTTTCTTCAGGTCTGAAGCCCACAAAAATGTTTTGCCACATTGACCACATGTGTACAGTTTCTCTCTAGTGTGGATGTTCATGTGATCTTTGAGGTGGGCTAATTGTGCAAAACTCTTCCCGCACTGAACGCAAGTGAACGGTTTCTCTCCAGTGTGAATTCTCCTGTGAACATCAAGCCTTGTTTTGCGTGAGAAACTCTTTCCACACAAATAACATGAATGTGGCTTCTCCTCTGTATGAATATTCATGTGTTTCTTCAGGTCTGAAGCCCACAAAAATGTTTTGCCACATTGACCACATGTGTACAGTTTCTCTCTAGTGTGGATGTTCATGTGATCTTTGAGGTGGGCTAATTGTGCAAAACTCTTCCCGCACTGAACACAAGTGAACGGTTTCTCTCCAGTGTGAATTCTCATGTGAACATCAAGCCTTGTTTTGCGTGAGAAACTCTTTCCACACTGAGTGCAGGTGAAAGATTTCTTGGTTCTTTTCTTTAAATCTTTCTGTTTGCTTTGAGAGCAACTCAAAGGTTTTTCCTCCAGTTTTAACATGATTTTTCTCCTCCACTTCACTCAGTTCTTCACTCTCCTCGTTTTCTTCAATCAACTCTGAAATAAAAATAAAAATGGTTAATTTTCAGTAACTCGTAAAAAGCAGAGACATGTGGACATAAACCTTAATTAACCCTGATGTAACATTATTGCCACTAACCTGTTTGTTGTTCAGTATCTTCAGTGTGTTTGATTCTGCAGGGTTCTGGGTCTCTCATCTTCTCTCTGTCCTCTTTAATAAACTCAGTCTTAAAAAATAATTCATGGCCGCTTAGAACTTCCGTAGATTTCAGCTCTTCCTGATGCTTTGATGCTCGTCTTCAGCAGTGTTGGGGTAACGCATTACAAGTAACGCGAGTTACGTAATCAGATTACTTTTTTTAAGTAACTAGTAAAGTAACGCATTACTTTTTAATTTACAAGAGAATATCTGAGTTACTTTTTCAAAGAAGTAATGCAAGTTACTTGTTTTTCCAATGTATTGACTGACAGCTCTCCAGTCCCCATGTTGAGAGAAATCAGAAGATGTTACTGTAGTTCTAAAATAAATATGAATATGCATTCATTCATCTCACTCACAAAAAAAAAAAAGATTCAGTATTCCTCAAAATGAATAAAAATAATGCCACTCAGAATATGACGCAAACCAGCAATAAATGTTAAACAACACAAATATCCTTTTTGTATTTAATCCTATTCTATTAACCAATGTCTTTACTTCTGACCTGTGTTGAAATTTCTTCTTCTGCATTCTTCTGCATTCTACTGTACGGACGTACATTTACATTTCCTTCAGCCTGAGGCTTATTCATTTCACTTCTGGTGTGAAAAGGTTTTTATATTTGCCAAAAATATAACTTTTTTATTTTAAAAACAAACAAGCAAGCCCTGTCCAGATTTAAAAAGTAACGCCAAAGTAACGTAACGCATTACTTTCCATAAAAAGTAGCTAAGTAACGTAATTAGTTACTTTTTTTATGGAGTAATGCAATATTGTAATGCATTACTTTTAAAAGTAACTTTCCCCAACACTGGTCTTCACTTGTAAACTGATGGGAATGTTCCAGCATTTATTGTTGAACTGTTGAAGGCGTGATTGTTGTGGGAGGAGCTTCACTGGGCATGCATTTCTGTGTGGAAGAAGCAGAATCGCTCAATTTACAGATTTAAACATTTATGTAAGTGAAGCAGATGTCCTCCAAATTTTATATTTGAAGAGACCAGAGCCTTACAAATACAAAGTGTTGTGTCTTTGTAGATCATTATATTACTATATTAAAAGTAACAGCATCAACACAAAGAGCACATGAATTTAAAATGCAATATGTGCTAATTCACACAATCTGTGCATTTCTGTTTTGTCTGTCTTTCTATAGTTAAAATTTCTATCCATATTTTATTTTTCATTCTGCCCCAGTATTAACATATAAGAAGATATCCATCTAGAAATATAGAACAGAATACAATGTAAATTCATACAAATATAAATAACAGTAAGAATAAAAATTAAAACCACAGACATTTGATGAGACCCATCTTCGTTAACAATTATAGTCAAATAACTACACTAAAGCACATCTAAATATAGTTCAGAGCAAATAAAGTAATTAAATTAACATGCTTTAGTTTGATGTGCAGTAATTGACAGTGATCATAAAATCTTCTTTAAATACAAAAGAGTACATCAAAGCACAAATGTAATGCTTCCAATGTATTATCTCTTCATGTCTCTGTAGATTTAAAATAGCACACATAATACAGACTAATTATATGAAGTATTTAGCAGTATCTGTTCTTAATTTTAACCATGTAAAATAACTATAACAAATTTAATCTGCGAAAGATATATCTTAAAAGAGGATCGACGTTATAAATAATAGCAGCAGCAAAACTGATATAGGTCCTTATCCATTCCTCTCACAGAGCAGGACAGATTCATCAACAGCATCACTCCAAACATCGAAACAACCCTCCACGCGAACACAAACCCACTCCGGTGAATGTGACATGTTTTCCTCGCAGCATTAGAGCATCAGTGTTCAAGCCGACAAACAGCGTACTCGAGGATAACAAGGCAGAAGCCCGGGATCTGCTCACCTCTCCTCAGGAGACTCGACGCGGAGGACGCGCGCTGGTGATGGGGTCATTGCCGCGAGGCGGGATCAACGGCAGATCTTCTTCTTCTTCTTCTTCTACTGGCAACCACACTTAACAGTGCATTACTGCCTTCATCAGGTAGCTTGGATCAGAAACATTTCCTCTATCTCTTAAAGGGGTCATATGATGCGATTTCAAGTTTTCCTTTCTCTTGGGAGTGTTACAAGCTGATTGTGCATAGATAATTCCTCCCTCCTATTTCTCCCACTTTTTCTACCTTTTCCCACTTTCTTTTGTATTGCATATAAATGTCTCCCTTTATTCTCACTATCCCAATACTGTTGCCACTTTTTAATCACTTTCTCCTTTGTTACTGATTTTATTTCTCTTATACTATGTGATAGCTCAGTTTCTACTATTTCATCATCTACTGCTTGCTTAGCAAATTTATCTGCTTCTTCATTTCCTTTCATTCCCACATGGGCTGGAACCCACATAAACTGTACTTCTATTCTACTTTGTTTTAACTCAAAGAGATTTTGAAGGATTTCCATAATTAAATCTGGCCTTGACTCTGATTTCTGGTTATCAATACTGACTATTGCTGAATATGAATCTGAACAAATGACCGCATTTTGTATTTCTCTTTCCTTAATTAGTTGTACTGCTAGCAGAATAGCCATCACTTCACCTGTATATACTGACAGTTGATCACTTATTCTAGCTTTTTTCTTCATCAGTAACTTTGGCACATTAACTGCCACTACTCTCCCTCTTTTTTTGGAGGCATCTGAGTATATCCATATATTATTTCCATACATAAGCCCTAAATACTCCTTTGCTCTGTCTTATCTTCAGTAATGTTAAATCTACTACTGGTTGAGGAAGAATCCATAAGGGGTTATGTGGATACATTACTCTTGGTATACATCTTTAATTTTTTATCCCCATCTCCTTAATATCTTCTTCTACAACCCATCCAAAACTCTTATGTTTATTAATTCCTTGTTCCCAACATATTCCTAGTATTTTCTTTGTTGGATGTACCTGACTCTGACTCATCCTGACTCTTAAGATTTGTCCAATATACAGCCATTAACTGTTGCCTTCTAATAAAAAGTGGCATTTCATTTATCTCTACTTGCATTGCTGCAATAGGTGTTGTTGGATATGCCTCACAGCAAATTCTCAATGCTTGCGCTTGAATTCTGTCCAATTTCTCTAACTGAGATTTTGCAGCCAGCCCATGTATACTTCCATAATCTAGCACAGATCTTATCATTGCTATATAAACTGTTTGAAGCGCCCCTCTATCTGCTCCCCACTCCTGTCCTGCCATACATTTCATTACATTTAAAGCTCTTTTACACTCACTATCTTATCAATATGTTCTTTCCATGTAAGTCTAGTATCCAGCCACATTCCTAGGAATCTAATTGATACTCGTGCCGTGTCTTTGTTATATATTCTTAACTTCCATTCACTGTCTACTTTCTTGTTAGAAAATAAATAATAGTTTGTGACTTCTCCACAGAAAACTTAAATCCTCATTTGTATGACCATTTAACTATCTCATCCACAGCCTTCTGCATTTTCCCCATATTGTACTTATTGTTTCTTCCTCTGAACCACAAAGCCCCATCATCTGCAAACAGTGATCTTCCAATACTCCTATCCACCTTACTAAACATATCATTTATCATTATTATAAAAAGCACTGGACTTATTATACTTCCCTGAGGAGTGACATTTTCTATTATTCCTTGAGATGATATCGAGTCTCCTACTCTCACTCGTATTACTCTTTGTTTAAGGAAACAGGAAGTAAGTGCGCAAGACTGTCCTAGGTCTTCAAAATGCCAAAGCGCAGTGCTCTTAACACACACTAAATCCACACTATCTCGAATACTGCTCCGGAGCGGTATTCGAGGCTTAGTGTATCCCATCATGTTGTGGAAATAAATCGTGAGACTTTTTGCCGAGATCGTTTTGTGAGAGGTCACGGAAACCTTTCCAATGTATGTGAAATATTAATAATAATTAGATATTACATATAATTTGGTAGTAAAACAAAGAGTTGCATGCTTTATTGGTGAAAATGAGTAGTGGTGATAATTATTTTGTACAACATTTGCAACTGCTTTTTATCACTAGAAGCACCACTAAATTCAATTGTGTCATCTGTTATAGGGACTACTGAACATTGGACATTGGACATTTACAAGTTGATTTTAAAATGCAAAGTATTGAAAATAAAAATAAAGCTCTGTAAACACTTGCATTTGTACAGCACTATAAGTGTGTCCCATCAGGTAATGAAAAGTTCTACACACACTTGTGGTCTTCATGCTCACTTGAACACTTGGGCCAAATACAGGAAATACGTCATAGAAGTTGTCAAGTGGTCAAGTGCATAGACCGCAAGGGTGGGTATTTGTACAAGGCAAGGCAGACTTCTTCTTCTTCTTCTTCTTCTTCTTCTTCTTTTTTATTGGCGGTTGGCAAACCAGCTTTTAGGTGCACTACCTGAACTGGAGTATGGAACAGCAATGTGGAAGGACTACTCTTATTAACTTATATATTTGACTATATAAATAAATAAATAAACATAACTTAATACAAAGAAAAACCTATTAAATACAAATTATTATACTTAAATACATAAATAATACTCATACTAACTATTTAATATTTAATTTCTTAATTATATTCTCAAATATAATCTTGTTGCTTTTACATATTGCCTCAGGTAAATACAGCGTTTGCAAGACAGACATTTTTATCACCTCAAGCTGAAAACGGGAGACCGTGCAACAGTTTGTCTAATGTTTAAGGCAAGCGGCCAAGGATTGTGACTTTGGAGCTGATAAAGAAAATCAAATAAGGGATGCTGTTTTGAGCCGATGCAATTCTGAATATGTGCGTAGAAAGCTGCTGGAAGAAGGCACTGATTTGACGCTTGCCTGCACCCTAGAAATTGCAGTGCAGTGTGAACATGTTGAACTGCAGATGGCAGCGTTGCACATCTCTCCAGAATCGGAGAAAAAAAGAGACGGTGGGTCTTGTGTCCAAAAAAGGTGCGAGAGATCAGAAAAAAGTATGCAATACAGTAAAGGAAGAACAGATTCGGATAAAACTTGTTACAGATGCGGACAGACAGGTCATTTTGCGAAAGATTATAAATGCCCTGCACGTGGAAAATCATGCAGGAAATGCAATGGGAAAGATCATTTCGCAAAAATGTGTAAAACAAAAGACAGTTCAAAACAGATAAAAAGAGTTGACTCAGAAGAGAATAATCAAGACTTTGCATTTGTAGTAAAAGAAGAGAGCAATATGGACAGAATAACTTTCTCAGTAGGGGGCATCAAACTACCAATGTTGGTTGACTCAGGAGCAACAAGCAACATAGTAGATAAAAGAACATGGGAAATGCTAAAAGAAAAGAAGATCAAATGCAGTTCAGCCAGGTCAGACAATAAACTGTATGCGTACTAGTCAAGTGAACCCTTGCCAGTCAAAGGAATTTTCTGGTGTGAGGTAGGAATTGGAAAACGCAGTACAACGGCAGAGTTTACAGTTATTTGTGGGCGTGGGGAGCCACTGCTCGGAAAAGACACAGCAGTTAAATTAGGAGTGCTGAGGATTGGAGCTAACGTTGTGGCAGTGAGTGATTTGAAGTCCATGATACGACAGCAATACCCCAAAATGTTCAACGGAGTAGGCAAATTGAACACAAAACAAATCAGCCTGCATATAGACAGCACAGTGACACCTGTTGCACAGCCCCTGAGGCGTGTTCCATTCCACCTCAGAGAGGCTGTTGAGAAAAAAAGAAATGAACTGCTTAACATGGACATTATTGAGGAAGTTGATGGAGCAACTCCTTGGTGTAAACCCAGTTGTCATTGTGCCCAAAGCAAATGCAGAAATAAGGATGTGCTTAGACATGAGGCAGGCGAACGCTGCAATCATTCGTGGGAGGTTTCCAATTCCCACAGTGGATGAACTGTTGCAGGGAATGAATGAATCAGCCATATTCAGCAAACTAGACCTGAGACTAGTCGAGAGAAATCACAACCTTTGCCGTTCACAATGGCATATATAGATTCAAAAGACTGATATTTGGAGTTTCCTCTGCAAGTGAGCAGTACCAACACGAAATAGCAATGGTTCTAGCTGGCATTGAAGGAGTAGAGAACATATCCAATGACATAATCATCCATGCACCTGACAGAGTATCATGATGAAAGATTGCATGCAGTACTAAGGAGATTGGAAAGCTGCGACTTGACTCTGAATGTGGAGAAGTGCCAGTTTAACATGGACAAGTTAGTGTTTATGGGCATGCTGTTGTCAGAGAAAGGCATTGGCCCTACAGCAGAAAAAGTGAGAGCAGTCGTGGAGGCAAGGGAACCTGAAAATGCTTCAGAGGTGAGAAGTTTTCTTGGTTTAGCTGGATATAGCAGCCATTTCATACCTCAATTTGCAAGTATCTCAGAACCTCTGTGCAGACTGACAAGGAAGGACGGCAAATTTAATTTTGGGACTGATCAAAAGAAAGCGTTCAAAATTCTCAAAGATAAGTTGGCTGAAGCCACAACACTGGCCTATTTCAACAAGGACGCTCCAACGAAAGTCATTGCTGATGCTGGACCGAAAGGCATTGGAGCAGTACTAGTGCAGGACCAAAGAGGAGGAATGGTTCCTGTCTGCTATGTGAGTAGGGGCTTGACAGAATGTGAACAGAGATATTCGCAAACAGAGCGCGAAGCACTTGCACTGGTGTGGGCATGTGAACAACTGCACCCATACGTGTATGGTCGGAAGTTTGATCTGGTCACAAACCACAAGGCATTGGAGGCAATTTACAGCCCTTGTTCAAAACCATGTGAATCGAAAGGTGGGTCTTGAGATTACAGCCCTATGATTTTCGGGTGATTCATATACCCGGAACGCACAACATTGCAGATCCTTTGTCACGCCTGCCGGGGCCATCGGCCAAATGTGCGACCCATGCACATGAAGCAGAGGAATATGTGAGATTCGTAGCTGTTTGTGCGACACCAAGCGCCCTGACCACCAAGGAAGTTGAGCATATCTCAGCAAATTATGTGGAATTACAGAGACTGAAAACTGCCGTTCCAACGGGTTGTTTTGATGACTGCCCTGCATACAGACATATTGCAGGTGAGCTATGTGTCATTGGCCAAATAATACTCAGAGGGACAAGAATTGTTTTGCCAAAGTCGCTGCGTGGAAGAGCGTTACAGTTGGCTCATGAGGGTCATCTTGGTGTAATAGGAACAAAACAACACCTGAGAACAAAGGTGTGGTGGCCCGGAATGGACAGGGCCACAGAAAGGTTTGTGAGGGCGTGTCATGGTTGTCAGCTGGTAGCGAGACCAGATGTTCCAGAACCGCTGTCACCCACAGTGATGCCTGAAGGGCCCTGACAAAACTTGGCAACAGACTTGATTAGGCCTTTACCTGATGGACATTCGATCCTGGTCATTGTTGACTATTACAGTAGGTACTACGAATATGCAATCCTCAAATTCACAACTGCAGAAAAAGTGATTGACAGTTTGGAGGACATTTTCAGTCCGCATGGACTTCCCTTAACAATCAGGTCAGATTGTGGGCCGCAATTCAAGTCCAGTCAGTTTCAAACGTTTTGTCAGGAAAACGGAATCCACCACATTAAAACAACCCCAAAGTGGGTGCAAGCAAATGGGGAAGTGGAAAGACAAAATGCATCACTTATGAAACGAGTACAAATTGCCGAAGCTGAAGGCCAGGACTGGAGAAAAGAGCTATGCAAGTATGTGACTGTCTACAGATCCACAACGGGCAAAAGCCCAGCAGAACTTCTTTTTCAGAGGAAGGTAAGAGGAAAGTTACCAGACATTGCAACACCCCACAGTGACCTGGAAGCTCGAGACAGGGACACAGAGCAAAAAGGAAAAGCCAAAATAAACACAGACAACAGACGGAATGCAAAGACATCTGACATAGAGATTGGAGATCAAGTGCTTGTGAGGCAAGACAAAACAAACAAGTTCATAACAACATTTCACAGTACACCTCACAAAGTCATACACAGAGAAGGTAACAGTGTTATTGTTCAGTCACCCACTGGAGCGAAATATGCTCGGAACACAACATTCGTCAAGAAGTTTCATTCAATGGAAACACCAACAGTGAATCGTGATATGAAATGTGCTCAAAAGCCAAATTCAGATGAGCAACAAAAAGGAACAGCAGAGGAATGCAAAATGAACTGTGAAACAATTCAGGAAGAGGAACAAACTCTTAAACCGTGCAAGCCTCAGCGACAAATCAAATTTCCTGAAAGACTTAGAGACTATGTTATTGAGTGACTAATGAGATTCAAATGCTGAAAAAAAGAGAGGACATTTAAGTTTAATGAGTTCCAAGGACGTTAAAGGTTGTTAGCTAAAAAAAAAAAGGTCCCAAATGAGTTATGTCATGGTTCAATGTATTTGTTTTAAAAGCATTGGGGATGTTCTATGAAGTCGTGAAGAGCTGATAAGAAGAAAAAAAAAGTTGTTACATGTCTTGAATGTTCTGAAATCTGTGAGTTGTAAGAAGATGTGAATGAGAATGTGTTAGATAGGGTAAGTTCATATTCAAGTAGAGGGGGGATGTTGTGTATTGGTGTGACGTTATCACGTAAGAGGGAGTAGTAAAAGTGGATGGGAAGTTCAATCAGGCATCTGTGTGGTTTGATCCGATATAAATAGTGAGTTTATAACAGATGTTAATTCCTTGATTATGCAGTATGTACACTAATTGCAATAATTCATATATTATATCCTGTCTGCAGTTAGAATGTCCATATTTCAGACTTTTTAGAGCTGCTAAAGAGTCAGAGCATATGACTACCTTGTCTAGCCTCACTTCTTCCACCCACTGTAGAGCCAGATATATTGCTACAAGCTCAGTTGTAAATACCATTAAATTATCTGTAATTCTCTTATTGATAGCTACCTGGTACTTTGGAAGATATACTACTGTTCCTACTTTTCCAGATTCTGGGTCCTTTGAACCATCTGTAAAAATATTCAAAATATTACTGTATTTTTGTTTGATATCTTTAGATAGGGGAAGTCGTGGCCTAATGGTTAGAGTCGGACTCGTAACCCAAAGGTTGGGTTGTGGGTTCGAGTCTCATACTGGCAGGGATTGTAGGTGGGGGGAGTGAATGTACAGCGCTCTCTCCCACCTTCAATACCACGACTGAGGGGCCCTTGAGCAAGGCACCGAACCCCCAACTGCTCCCCGGGCGCCGCAGCAAAAAAAATGGCTGCCCACTGCTCTGGGTGTGTTCACGGTGTGTGTCTGTTCACTGCTGTGTGTGTGCACTTTGGATGGGTTAAATGCAGAGCACTAATTCCAAGTATGGGTCACCATACTTGGCCACATGTCATGTCATATATATATATTAAAACTTTTGTTGAATCTGTGAGATCATTTAATTTGCCTTTTCTTTTTAAGATACATTTCATATATTCATATATATTTTTTAATATTTTACCTTATTTGTATATTTGTATAGTTGTATTTTATATTTAATCTGTATCTATCTGTATTTACAGTGGGTACGGAAAGTATTCAGACCCCCTTAAATTTTTCACTCTTTGTTATATTGCAGCCATTTGCTAAAATCATTTAAGTTAATTTTTTTTCCTCATTAACACACAGCACCCCATATTGACAGAAAAACACAGAATTGTTGACATTTTTGCAGATTTATTAAAAAAGAAAAACTGAAATATCACATGGTCCTAAGTATTCAGACCCTTTGCTGTGACACTCATATATTTAACTCAGGTGCTGTCCATTTCTTCTGATCATCCTTGAGATGGTTCTACACCTTAATTTGAGTCCAGCTGTGTTTGATTATACTGATTGGACTTGAGTAACTGTTTTTATTACATCGACGCTATTGCTTTGTCTGTCATTACAGATTGTTTGATATGTACTGAGTTTTTAATGCGTTTTTAACCTAAATCACAGCAGTGTCCATCTATGAGTAATGTACACTGTCAAACATACACAACTATAAGCCAATCATAGCAGTGTGCTTTTACTTCAGAGTCTACAATCCTCTACACCTATTCAAACAGAACTTCTGATGAGGGGGTTAAAAACAGGACAGAAAATAGCCTGTTACTTACTAAATTATTATGTTTTTGTATGTAAAAATCTTGATAACATTATGCGTGTACCTCAGAGAACAGTAGAAAATAAAAAACAGAGGCAGTTCATGACCCCTTTAAAAAAAGTCCATGTAATTAACAACTAGCAAAGTAAAATGTGCATAACTAATATGTTAAGTGGATGTAGGATAAAGAAATGTAAATGTTTACATGTGAACATATAAGAGGTGACTGCAGTTTACATTTACATTTAGTCATTTAGCAGACCCTTTTATCCAAAGCGACTTACAAATGAGGACAATTAAAATATAAGATTAAAACAGTATAGGACAAACTCACTTCAAGCATTCAAACCACATGGAAATGAAAATGAATCATCTTTTGGGTTTTCTTACCACTGAACCACATGATGAACATCATTTTGGGGGTGATTTTATGATCTCTGAAGAAGTTGAGCAGAAAGGAGAGGGGGAAGATATTTACAGCCCGACCGACAAGAACCAGAACCTGTGACAGGAAAACCCAAACAACTAAGTTCTGAATTTTGATTTAAAACTGATACATAAAGCTAATTAATAAAAAACATTAATAAATAAATGTATTAATGTATCCAAATTAATAAATGGTAAATTAACCAACTAACTACCAACCAAAATACATTAAAACACAAAAAATCATTAGGATACAATAGCAGAGATGAGACCAGTGAGTGTGCCCAAAGCCGCCGACCCAAAGAACATCTTCAGGAAGTAGCCAAGTGCCTGCATGAAGGTTTCCCAGCCTGTAGAGACATCTGAGCCAGCAAAGCCCTCCGCTGTACTGAAATACCAACACATACATCAACCACTGCTCACATCTACTAACACAATAAAGACTGAAAATGAAAGCAGAATATGATTGAATTGTTCCACATTTTAAATACATAAAACGGAAAGCTGTTTTGCAAAATGATTAACTGAATTATGTGCATCTTGTTTGTACCATCCTCTGATTATGTATTTGTCCAACAGGCCCACAGATTGTTCCTAATCTTTAACAAATAGCTTGTATTTGGTCAGCAGGGGGCATTAGAGTCACAATTACATTCCTACATGGCCACCAACATATGTCAAACACTGGAGTGTTCATTTAACAGCTTCCACCGGGAATATTAAACGCTACAAAAATTCAGAGCTTGAACCATAAAGAGATTCAGTGACTGAGCCACAGATGAGCTGTTGATAGTTTTAAACTGTCATATGTTGAGCATCCAACATCAAATGCATTCATTTGTCTCTGCTCATTTAACCGATAGGAGAAAGAATTTTAAACACTGAACAAATTACATCACAAAATGATAATAAAACCACAATAGTGGGTAGCAAGTAAGATTTTTTGTTTGTTTGTTTAATTAAATAATCCACTTATCCATAACTATCTTGACATTATGAGCCAGCCTTATGACCTGGATCAATGCATTGGAAATGCCCCCCCTTTCTTTAAAAGAACAGTTCACCCAAAGGTGAAAATTCGATGTAGTATACATGCCAGACCAGTATGTGGAGCTGTAATTCTGCCACAGAGATACACTAAAAACTGAGAAGAAGACTTGGACTATGCGTATAAACCTTGCGCGCGGTATACAAACGAACATGGAACAATACATTTATTAATCTGTGTTAATGTTAGTTAATAAAAAGACAATCGTTCAGTGTTTGTTCATGTTTTTGTTGCTGTTACGTGACGTAGCGCTGTCTGACTCGGGCCGAGACGTGGGCTGATGACGTCATCGTTTCAGAAAATATATGGATTCGCTGTCCACACGAAAACGCAAGGGCGGCGTTTTCAGATTCATCCACTCTGGGACCCGGTTTCGTATCGGTTTCACTCTCCCAAAACGCCCGATCCGTCTGGACGAAACACCTATACGATACAAAATATAGCTCCGTGTGGACGGGGCCTAAATGAAGAGATATGATGAGCCAGCAAATGAGATGAGATACGAGACAAGACGTGAGTGGAAAAAAGGGATGAAACAAAATAGATTAAACTAAATCAAACTAGAGGAGAGAAAAAGAAAAATAAGAGACACATGGAGACTGAAAAAGGTCGAAACACATATTACAGCCATTGCAAAGCCACACTGGGGTGCATTTCCCGTACAACGACGTAACTCACTGATTAACCACCATAGTACAATGCATTGTTGTGGAAACTAACTAGTCACGACTGTTTCCTGAACACGGTCGCATCTCCGTCGTTTGAACCACATTAGTTCAACGATTTAGAACCGTTGTTATGACGTCACACGCATGTGGTGGAGTAATAACTTCTGCTAATTAACTGATTCGAGATCTCTGAGATGCTGCTTTATTGAACATGGCACTTGATGACTAATTTACTATGTTTGGTTCCCTGTCATTTTGCTTTATTTGATGTTTGATTCATCGCGGGGTTCCTCTTACGTTCCCCTAGGCATTATGCACATGCGCACTCTTCAAAAACGGCGCTTATTGAGGACGCGCTAAAATTTATCGACTAAAATGTATATATATTTAAATAGAATGGAAGATATAGATTGTACTGCATGTTAACTTGCTTATTGTGCCCAAAAGCATAATTTATTTATTAAGTCCATATGTCTTACTAACAAGAAACAGTGCTTCTAACCACAGGTCAAGAGCTGTAGTTCCTACCACGTGAGTTTGCGACGCTGTTTGCGAATGTTTGTTTGAACTACACTCTTAAAAATAAAGTTGCTTCAAAAGGTTCTTCAAGCGATACCATAGAAGAACCATTTTTGGTTCCACAAAGAAGCATTCAGTCAAAGGTTCTTTAAAGAACCATCTCTTTCTTACCTTTTTATAATCTGAAGAACCTTCTTTCGCCACAAAGAACCATTTGTGAAACAGAAAGTTATCATGTCTGAAAACAAACACAAGTAATGGAGTTCATCACTTAAACAGGCACTGATATTCCATACAGAGCACAAAAAAAACATAAAAAACACAAAAATTGTTTTTAGACAAAGTTTTCTTAATTAGCTAAAAATGGAAGAGTGCAGAAACATAACACCTCTTACATCTTAACAAAATATAAAATAAAAAAAGAATGGCAGACATTTAGGCCAAAGTGAGCAATGATAAAAATCAATCAATCAATGACAAAGTCATTTTATCTTTGTTATTAGAAAATAAGAACAAAGATATACAATACAAATTGTGCTTTATTTTCAGGTACAGTATTTAGCAGTAACATTCAAGCAGGGGCGGACTTACCCATTAGGCAAAGGTAGGCAACCGCCTTGGGCCCCCAAAAGCCAAGGGCCCCCTAAAATGCTTTTCATATATGCACATTAAGCGCGGACACGCGAACGTATGCAGTTTACGGTGTTTATTACCACAACAACCGTTCGAGTCTGTGGCGCCTGCAGGTGTACGGCTGTACGCATTGTGAGTACCGTGAGCACTCAGACTGATCTGAGATTTGCCCCGCAAACATTTCAGCAGTTATTATAGGCCTGTGTGTCCCGTATTTCTGTCGACTGAACCCATGCCGTTAATTATCAATTTATCAGTGTTTTGCATGCCAAAGTCAATTTCTGCATAGAAATATTACGCCAAATAGAAGCAGAAAGTCATGCTACACGCACTTTCATGAGATCGGTTTAGCCTACAACAATTCATTTGTTGGCTATTTTACAAATGGGAATACAACGAATTCATGACTATGTTTACATTCAAGCTACCCATAAAGTTTATCGTGAAAAGTACTTTAAAAGCATCTGGAATGCAATACAGTAATTTTAAAGCTGTTTTTTTAAAGCATTTGCTGCATGGATAAAAAATATAAATAATTAACATATCATATGAAATTGCGTTGCAGAAAATCCTTTACATTTTAAGGTATTCAGAACAGAGCAACATAAAAATCAGAAAAAGCAGCTATACAATTATAGGAAACAGTTTTACATATATGTCATTATAATTAGTGTTTTATTTTTTAACTGTACGGAATTATAAAATAAAACGCAAATTATAATCGGGCGATTCAATTATAGTGATGAAAAAATGACTCGCTCTTCACTGGATGTGCCTTTAGAGAGAAATGCACAGAATTACATAATGAAAGAGTTTGAGTCTATTTTCGATTTGAATTATTTCATTTTAAAGTAGTAATTTAAAGCTTTCTATATATTTTGATCATGTCTGAGTTTAGGTTCATCATTGTGAAGCGCTCCTGTTCAAGGCGCTGCATCACAGAAATAAATTCTATTTTAATGTATATTAAAATAGGATACCACTATTAGAAATTGCAATAATATTTCACAATATTACTGTTTTTTTCTGTATTTTTGATCAAAGAAATACAGCCTTGATAAGAGACTGTATTAAAAAAAAACGTTGCAAATCTTACTGATCCCAAAATTTTGACCGGCAGTGCACATCTGTGCTGGTGTCTTAGAACTTTTAATTAAGTGAAAACTGAAAACCGTAGTCTAGAAATGTCAAAGGACACCATTTTAAATTCTGATTGGTTTGTGAAATGAAAAGCCGACTACAATATTGAGTTGAAATACTTAATACGTGTCAGATTTGCACTGTAAACCATACAGAGGCTAAAGTCTATATTTTTGTTTAGTTTTGTGACATCACAGACAGATGACAAAAGCATCCTTACTGTTCATGAGGAGCAGCCTGGGGAAAATGAGCCCAGCAATGAAGGAGTTTGCACTATTCTGGAGCAAGATTTGGGGGACAGCAAGAACAGAAGCTCTGGAATCTCAGGTAGGCATCTATATCCAACATCTACATTTGTAGATGAATGTGCAATTTGAACATTTTCTCTGTATTCTAGTATAGAGTTGAAGGTTTAAAGATTAAAATGGTAATTAACATCTGGTTTGTGGTGTAATGTATGCATGCCATCAGTGCAATTTATTTATGTTCTTTGGGTGTGAATTCAGTTTAGGATGTTTAAAAAATAACATCATATATCCTGAAGTAGGCAGCTGGATATTATTAAAGTGAACATCTGGCTTTTTTTGTCTATAGAGCATAACAAAATATTATGTCTTGATGCTCATAAAAATTAGGCTTGTATATAATTAGGAAACAAATAGTAAGACTAATAGATTATAGCTTGTGGGACTTTTTTTACATGGTTGCATTTTTAGAAAAATCTCTGAAATCTGTTTGTCATATGCTTTCAGAGAATAGATATCAGGTTATCACTTAGCTGTCAACAGAATGAGATTCCTCACAGGCTTGACGTTATGCTTTTTACTAAATACAGACCTCATCTTAGTTTCATTCAAACCACGATTCCTTCCTGCGTGGCTCAGTCTTAAGGAGATAACTGTAATGTCTATTTGGTGATTTGTGCATGGCTGTATACAAAATCTTCTCATCATTCAGTAAATATGCATTTCTTCAGAAACCTTCACTGTGGAAGAAGCAGTTGAAGCTATTGGTTTTGGAAAGTTTCAGTGGAAGCTGTCTATGCTAACAGGAGTGGCATGGGTAAGAAATTCAGCATTATATAGTATTTTAAACGCAAGTGATGTTTACTGAACAAATAGCTTAAATTTGTTTGGTTCGTTCAGTTTACTTAAAAACTTGTTTCATGATAATTCAAACTCATATGTTTCATATTTGCGTGCAAAGATGGCCGATGCTATGGAAATGATGCTCCTTAGTATTGCAACTCCTCAACTGCGCTGTGAGTGGAGGCTCTCCAGCTGGAAAGTGGCATTCATAACAGCGGTCAGTATATTCACTGTTAAACACTAACATGGTTAAACAACTCCTGGGGTTACATTTGGACATAGCTTACGGTAGAATGTTGATTTTTCACACTCTGTGTTGCTAAGACTTTCATAATATTTAATCTTATGGATTATTGTCATTTTGTACCTTGTTAGACAGTGTTCATTGGAATGATGATCAGCTCCGCACTTTGGGGCAACATTTCAGACAAGTACGGCCGAAAAGTGGTATGTTTGGTTTAAAGTGAAATGAGTAAATTAATAATGTCAGTGCAAGCATTTTTATGTAACTAAGAACTTAAAGCAGTCATTGTTGCCTCACTGACAGCATCGCCGTCTCCATCTTTTAGTGTTTAATACTCTGCATGCTGTGGACATTGCACTATGGGCTTCTCAGTGCTTTCGCACCTACTTACAGCTGGATCTTAGTCTTGCGAGGCCTCGTGGGGTTTGGCCTTGGAGGAGCCCCTCAGTCGTGAGTTTTTCCATCAGTGAAGTGTGACTCTTGGTTTTATTACAAACTCAAAGGTCACATTAAGTGAGCAACATTCAGTAAGAATTCAGTACTTCCTCAGGGGCGGACTTACCCATTAGGCAAAGGTAGGCAACCGCCTTGGGCCCCCAAAAGCCAAGGGCCCCCTAAAATGCTTTTCATATATGCACATTAAGCGCGGACACGCGAACGTATGCAGTTTACGGTGTTTATTACCACAACAACCGTCCGAGTCTGTGGCGCCTGCAGGTGTAGGGCTGTACGCACAGTGCGTACCATGAGTGCTCAGACTGATCTGAGATTTGCCCCGCAAACATTTCGACTGAACCCATGCCGTTAATTATGAATTTATCAGTCTTTTGCATGCCAAAGTCAATTTCTGCATAGAAATATTACGCCAAATAGAAGCAGAAAGTCGTGCTACACGCACTTTCATGAGATCGGTTTAGCCTACAACAATTCATTTGTTGGCTATTTTACAAATGGGAATACAACGAATTCATGACTATGTTTACATTCAAGCTACCCATAAAGTTTATCGTGAAAAGTACTTTAAAAGCATCTGGAATGCAATACAGTAATTTTAAAGCTGTTTTTTAAAGCATTTGCTGCATGGATAAAAAATATAAATAATTAACATATCATATGAAATAGCGTTGCAGAAAATCCTTTACATTTTAAGGTATTCAGAACAGAGCAACATAAAAATCAGAAAAAGCAGCTATACAATTATAGGAAACAGTTTTACATATATGTCATTATAATTAGTGTTTTATTTTTTAACTGTACGGAATTATAAAATAAAACGCAAATTATAATCGGGCGATTCAATTATAGTGATGAAAAAATGACTCGCTCTTCACTGGATGTGCCTTTAGAGAGAAATGCACAGAATTACATAATGAAAGAGTTTGAGTCTATTTTCGATTTGAATTATTTCATTTTAAAGTAGTAATTTAAAGCTTTCTATATATTTTGATCATGTCTGAGTTTAGGTTCATCATTGTGAAGAGCTCCTGTTCAAGACCGAAACGGCAGAAAGCGTTTGTTTTCTTTATTTTATAAAAGCAAATATTTGTTGATATTGTGAGTGCACACAAATAAAACTAGACCCTTTACAGTTTAGAATGATGTATTACTCTTACCTTTATGAGCAAAAATGACTGCGTATTTTAAGTTGTTTCCACTGTTAGAAAAAAATGCAAGTGATCGCGCTAGCACCTCTATGTGCTGCCGAGCACGCTTCAGCTTCCACTCCTCCACACAAACGATTGGATATGCACATTTATATAGGTTAAACATTTAAACTAACATTGTGATATACTTGAACTGTTTTATATATAGATTTTATTTTAGGCAAGTCCTGATGATTTGAGAAGGCTAAACTGATCAAACATAGGCTATAGGCTATGATCAATTCACTGTCTGCCGCTGGCCTTTACTTAAAAAACAAAATAGCTTACATTTAACGAACAAAAAAATACTCCAAAAATACTTCCAAATTTACTTTATAAAAAAACTAAACGAAATATAATCACTTTTCCATTACATAAAAAAACTGAACTATTTTAATAGTTGAAACAGTAGTATAAGCTTTTTTTGGGAAAAGTGGAAAAAAAGAAGGGCTAGATTTGAGACCAGGGCTTTAATTCACTTCATCCAACGCTGTTTTGTTCTCATCTGTGAGCATGCTCTTGACATGTATTATAGGTGTGTAAATGTATAATTGCCTTTACAAATTTAAATAAAACTGAAAAAAATAATGAAACGGCAATTATACATTTACCAAGAAATTGAATGAACAAATATTAAAATAATGATAAATTACTATGATAAGTTCATCAGTCAAGAGCAGTGAGCAGATTTTTTCTGTGTTTTGTTGTTTTATTAACATTAAAAGAATAGTTCACCAAAAATGAAAATCTGTCATCTGTCTTTCAATTCTGTCATAGTGTTTCATTTTTATACCATCATTTACTCAGGTTGTTTTCAACCTGAATTCGTTTATTTCGTCTGCTGAACACAAAAGAAGATCTTTTGAAGAATGTGGGTAACCAAGCAGTTGCTGGTCCACAGTGACTTCCATGGTATATTTTTCCTACTGTCAAAGTCAGTGTGGACCAGCTACTGTTTGGTTACCCACTAGCTTCAAAAGATCTTCTTTTGTGTTCAGCACAAGAAAGAAATTAATACAGGTTTGGGACAAAATCTGAGTAAATAATAACAGAAATTGAATTTTTTGGGTGAACTAACCCTTTAATGACAGGCGGCAGCATGTTTAGTAGCTACTGTCCCTTTAAGAGCTGCACATGTTTCTCTCTCAACTGTTTACTTCCATTTTAGACATAACCAACTAAGTTCATATGTAAACCTTGTGTGTTTTTGACAGTATTAGATGCAAAATCAATTAGACGCGAAAGACAGGCTCTCAGTGTGAGGGCGCTTCATGAGTATGCGCTCAGAAAAAGCGCATGCAGCTTTTGCAACAGCAACAGCACATTAATTAAAAGTTTAATCGGTATTGCTTTAAAGCAGATGGAAATAATGTAGTTTTGTGATTGTGCATGAGTGCAGTGTCCCGTGAGAGTAACTCTACCGCTGAGCTAACACTGATGTGAATGCATGTGGCGTTGTACATTATATTGAGACAGAAGGAGGCGCCAGAACTGCAGCTGATAGAATGTGCGCTGTAGCACGATGCAAGGATATTTCCTCAAAAGCAGATCGTGGAGACATTTTAATCATCCACGATCAGAAATCGTCATATTGCACACCCCTAACTACCAAGTATAATCACCGTCACAAACAAGCACAACGAAATCACTTCACACTATTAAGCGGCTGTGTTATGAACATGCAAAACAGTATCGCACGTGCTACAGTGGTAAATTTATTCATCGCACATACCAGTTTTTTCGTATATGTTGCAAGGGAATTTTAACACAGTATTGCTCATTATATTTTTCATTTGTAGAAAGCCTTATTTATTTCAATTTGCCTGGAATAAAATAATTATTTAAAAAATTGCTAAGGTCAATATTATTAGCCCTCTTAAGAAATGATCAGTTTGATTGGCTACAGAACAAACCACTGTTGTCCAATGACTTGCCTAACTAACCTAACTTGCCTTATTAACCCTCTAAGCCTTTAAATTTTAAAGCTGAGGATTAGTATCTTTCAAACCAACTAGTAAAATAATATGTACTGTCATAATGGCAAAGGCATAAAAATTAGTTTAGACTTGAAAAAAAGAATTGTTAATGCTCACAAAGGAGGAGAAGCATTTACACGTTTATCAAAGCGTTTTCAAGTGTCAAGAACAGCCGTGAGAAGTATTATCAAGAAGTCTGAAGAGACCCACACAATGGAGAACAGCGGCAGGAAGCGAAAGATTTCAAAAACTTTGTAAAAAAAACAATTGAAAGAGGTTTCTAAAGACCTAAGAACAACTGCCGTCTTGTGTTGTAGTAGTGTCTTACTAGTGAATGATTTAGTCAAGTCTGGGATTGATAGACCAAGACCAAGAAAAACTCCTCTTCTGAAGAAGAGACACCTCCAAGCCAGACTGAAGCTTGAAGGACAACCTGGAGAAAAACTATGCATACTAGAAACGTGTCCTTTGGTCAGATGAGACAAAAGTAGAGCTCTTTGGCCATAGAGATGTTGCCTATGTTTGGAGAAAGAAGGGACAGGCGCTCAACCCAAAGAACACCATCTCCAGAGTGAAACATGTCAGTGGCAGTATAATGCTGTGGGGATGTTTCAGTGCATTTGGAACTGGGAATCTCGTCAGGATCAAAGGAATCATGAAAACTACAAGAGACTACGAGAAGATTTTGAAAGGCAACCTCAGGCAATCTGCAACAAAAGATGGTTTGGGGCGACGCTTTGTCTTCCAGCATGATAACGACTCAAGGCATACCTCACTTCTGGTGAATAACTACCTCCGAATGAGCAAAGTGAACATCCTTGACTGGCCTGCACAAAGCCCAGATTTGAATCCAATAGAAAATCTGTGGGGCTCACTGAAGACCAGAGTCCATGCCAGGAGACCAACAAATCTGGAGGAGCTTGAGAGATTTGCTAAGCAGGAATGGGCTGTGACTCCTCAGGAGACATGCCTGAAACTTGTTGAGAACTACAACAAATGACTAAAGGCTGTTATCAAGCAAAAGGGATTCACCATTGGCTATTAACATCAGATGGCTAATATTTTTGACCTGTAGACTTTTTTATTCTTGGCTATAATTTTGTTTCTATTTTTATGACAAGCATTCCAAGCTTCCTAAATAAACTATTATGTTAAGAAATGCTGTGTTGAAAAAAATATTCTCTCTCTTAAACAGCACTTGGGAATTATTAAAAAAAATAATGAAATATTTTATAGGGGGCTAATAATTTTGTCTTCAACTATATATATATATATAT
>NW_015506813.1:53314-54126 GCF_001515645.1 Sinocyclocheilus grahami
GCCCCGCCCACCGATTCTACATCACTGCCTGTTTAGTCCCCCCCACCGATTCTACATCAATGCCTGTTTAGCACCGCCCACCGATTCTACATAACTTCCTGTTTAGCTCCGCCCACCGATTTTACATCACTGCCCCACCCACTGATTCTACATCACTGCCTGTTTAGCCCCGCCTTCCGATTCACGCACGTAGTGTTTATGAGAGAGGCGAATGCAGGTCTATGCAGAAACCAAATGATAAAGATGCTCTTTGCATTGCCTTCCTTCTTATCCCAACGTTAGGAAAGAGTGGATGAACTTTATTTTTAATGAAGATCCAAACTGCATCAGTAAGAACTTGGTCCTTTGTTAAATTCATTGTACTGCGGATTCGTTTACAAGCAAGGCACAATTCAATGCGGGATTTTCAGAAAGATTCAAACCGATTCTACATCAATGCCTGTTTAGTCCCGCCGACCAATACTACATCCCTGCCTGTTTAGTCCCGCCTACCGATTCTACATCACTGCCTGTTTAGCCCCGTCCACCGATTCTGCATCACTGCTGTTTAGCCCTGCCGACTGATTCTACATCACTGCTGTTTAGCCTTGTCCACCGAGTCTACATCACTGCTGTTTAGCCCCGCCCACCGATTCTACATCACTGCCCCACCCATTGATTCTACATCCCTGCCTGTTTAGTCCCACCCACCGATTCTACATCACTGCCTATTTATCCCTGTCCACCAATTCTACATCAATGCCTGTTTAGCCCCGCCCACCGATTCTACATCACTGCCTGTTTAGTCCCGCCCACCGCTTCTCCATCACTGC
>NW_015506813.1:54197-56105 GCF_001515645.1 Sinocyclocheilus grahami
CCCACCGATTCTACATCACTGCCTGTTTAGCTCCGCCCACCGATTCTACATCACTGCCTGTTTAGCTCCGCCCACCGATTCTACATCACTGCCTGTTTAGCTCCGCCCACCGATTCTACATCACTGCCTGTTTAGCTCCGCCCACCGATTCTACATCACTGCCTGTTTAGCCCCGCCCACCGATTCTACATCACTGCCCCACCCACTGATTCTACATCACTGCCTGTTTAGCCCCGCCCACCGATTCTACATCACTGCTTGTTTAGCCCCGCCTTCCGATTCACGCACGTAGTGTTTATGAGAGAGGCGAATGCAGGTCTATGCAGAAACCAAATGATAAAGATGCTCCCAAGACAACAAGATGCTGTTCAGTGCCAAGTTGTGGAAAAACAGTCTTTGCATTGCCTTCCTTCTTATCCCAACGTTAGGAAAGAGTGGATGAACTTTATTTTTAATGAAGATCCAAACCGCATCAGTAAGAACTTGGTCCTTTGTTAAATTCATTGTACTGCGGATTCGTTTACAAACAAGGCACAATTCGACGCGGGATTTTCAGAAAGATTCAAACTAAAAGACTGTGCCAGCTATATTGGATCCGACAGTAATGTCGCAAGACACAAGTGTGAGTAACTATTTTTATTATGTGGTCACTATTGCTTATCGTTTGATAAGTATTGAGTATTTATGCATTTTTAACCTAAATCACAGCAGCGTTCATCTATGGAGGATGCACGCTGTCAAACACAGACAACTATTAGCCAATAATAGCAGTGTGCTTTTACTTCAGAGTCTACAATCCTCTACGCCTATTCAAACAGAACTTCTGATGAGTGGGGTCAAAAACAGGACAGAAAATAGCTTTTACTTAAATTATGTTTCTTACGTAAAAATCTTGATAACATTATAAGTGGACCAGTTCATGACCACTTTAAGGCCATCAGATTAGATTTCACTTCAATATCAGAAAAAAAAGCTTTATTTTTATGGGCTTTCTTATTTCTTCTATTGAGATAGGACAGTAGAGAGACAACAGGAAAGCATTGGGTGGAGAGAGGGGAGCAGGATCCGCAAAGGACCTAACAAACTCGGGTCGCCGTGAGAGCAGTTGCGATGTATGTCAACGCACTAACCTTGAAGCTCTCGGCACCAATGAAAAAAGCATTATAATATTGAAAATAAAGTGCATTATCTCTATTTTTACACTGTAAAAATTACATTTAAGATATTTAATCCCATTTCTATAGTTAACTAATAGTTACTAACTCATATATACAGTGTATATATGAGTTAGTATATATATATACACAGTGAATAACGTGATCAAGCCAATGTTTTGGAACAAATGACCCAGCAGAATAAGAATGATTGATCAGATTGTTTATATAATTATCACAGTCTCTGACCACAGACTTAAAAGTTGATGGCTGGAGGGTAAAAAATGCTAACAGGTATTTCCTTCCTATAAAACAATTAACAGTGTTATTATTTAATTAGTGTTTCCTACAAACGTATGTAAGTGTGAGACTTCACACGCATGGCTACAGGCTATTACTGGTATATCAGTAATCCAAAAAACAAAATTAATTCTCCCTTTAAGATTTTATTTGTTTCTATGATTTTTCCATGGACACCCTATGGTGTATAACCAAAACGTTGGCAAAATAGTCTCAATCGTTTGTGCTCCGTTTGTGCTGGTTTGTGCTGTAAACATTTTAATTTGTGCTGCTTTGGTTTTTTAGATATTAAAATAATATTTATAGGTCATTCTGAGGTCACTCAGCCCCCCAACATACTCCAAATTCACCCCAAATAGTCTTGTTTGTTTGTGCTTCATTTGTGCTGGGTTGTGCAGGTAAAAGTTTTGTTTGTGCTGCTTCGGTTTTTAAAATATTAGACATTGAATTATAT
>NW_015506813.1:56308-57252 GCF_001515645.1 Sinocyclocheilus grahami
CCCCAAAACAGGCTCAATCGTTTGTGCTGGTTTGTGCCGTAAGAAAATTAGTTTGTGCTGCTTCGGTTTTTAAGAAATCAAAATAATATTTATTGCTCATTTTCTGAGGTCACTCAGCCCCCCACTGCTCCAAAATTGACCCCAAATAGGTTTGTTTGTTTGTGCTGGTAATATTTTAGTTTTCACTACTCGTTTTTAAAGATTTTTTCGTAGTCAATAGATTAGTCAACGCTGATGGCCATCTCCACAGTATAAAGCAAATCCAAAAATGACGGAGTAGCCTATTCTAAGTTCTTTCTGCAGGAAAAAAAAAATGGAGAGATTGCGCGGCGCCTCCATATCATACTATAATACTCCCACAAATACTTGACATGCGCATATATAGCGATTTTATTATTCATATACAAATAATAATAATAATACCCTGTTTTGGTCATATTTACTATTAATTGCCCAGCTCCCCATCAATGATCTAGCGCAGACACATATAGTTCTAAACTGAATGTGCAAGAGAAGCATTAGCCTACTTCTAATTTGGCCAAAGAAAACCTGCTAAAATCAAAATGTTTCTATATTAATTTGTGTATTTTTTCAATTGTTTATTAAAGGTGCAAAAAGTCATAAAAAAAAATCTATATTTTACTTTTTTGGGCAGCATGTTGTGTATGGTTCTAATTTCAAATGTGGTTTTCAGGATGGCATTTAAAAATACAATAATCCTTCTTTTGTCATTTTTTTCGTCATGGTTAAAAAAGGAAAAACGAATGGATGCAAAAGTATAGGCTACACGGACCTGGAAACAGTAGGCTATTGCATGTTTTATTTGTGCGCAGAAACGAAAATAGGCCTATATATCAAGTCTTTATTTTTTTATGTAAAGACATAATGAAATAGGCCTAGTTTTTTTTGTTTAATTGGTCTAATTGAACGAATATGGCTACTAA
>NW_015506813.1:57296-57670 GCF_001515645.1 Sinocyclocheilus grahami
AGCACAAACAAAGAAGATTATTTTGGGTGAATTTGGAGCATGTGGGGGGGCTGGTGACGTCATCGTTTATAATTCAATGTCTAATATTTTAAAAACCAAAGCAGCACAAACGAAATGTTTACCTGTACATACCAGCACAAACGAAGCACAAACAAACAAACCTATTTGGGGTCAATTTTGGAGCATGTGGGGGGCTGAGTGACCTCAGAAAATGAGCAATAAATATTATTTTAATATCTTAAAAACCGAAGCAGCACAAACTAATTTTTTACGGCACAAACCAGCACAAACGAAACACAAACAAACAAGAACAGTTTTCGTGAATTTGAAGCATGTGGGGGGCTGAGTGACCTCAGAATGACCTATAAATATTA
>NW_015506813.1:57680-59760 GCF_001515645.1 Sinocyclocheilus grahami
CAGCACAAACAAAACTTTTACCTGCACAACCCAGCACAAACGAAGCACTAACAAACGAGACTATTTGGGGTGAATTTGGAGTATGTTGGGGGGCTGAGTGACCTCAGAATGACCTATAAATATTATTTTAATATCTAAAAAACCGAAGCAGCACAAACGAAACTTTTACCTGCACAAACGAAACTTTTACCTGCACAAACCAGCACAAACTAAACTTTTACCTGCACAACCCAGCACAAACGAAGCACAAACAAACGAGAATATTTGGGGTGAATTTGGAGTATTTTGGGGGGCTGAGTGACCTCAGAATGACCTATAAATATTATTTTAATATCTAAAAAACCAAAGCAGCACAAACGAAAATGTTTACAGCACAAACCAGCACAAACGATTGAGACTATTTTGCCGACGTTTTGCGTTGGGTGGGGGGCCAACTTCACGGAGGTGTATAGTATAGACTAGTAACTCAAAACTGAAAAATGAAAACATTTCATTTCAGGTGCTGTGCAGTTTTGAGGTCATCTAGTTTTGGTCTGTTGAGGACATTATACCACCCATGGCCAATAATAGTACTTGATAGGTCCTGGTTCAAGAGCAGCAGGTTTTAGAGGCCTGTGCAGAGCTGATTTTATTTCATTGTAAACATGCAGAATAGGGATGGGGCTGCACATAGGTTTCAGCACAAGGGGTTGTAAAATCGTCGAAAAAATTTATGGAAGAAAGAAAGAGAGTTTGGCGTACTTTGTTAATACGATGGACACTGCGTCATTTAGGATGCTCTCTCCAAACACAAGCATATTGAGCACAGGATCCACATTCAGAGCGTTAAATATGGCGATAGTGGCGACTGGATCCACGGCAGAGATCAGAGACCCAAAGGCAAAACTGGAGAGAAAAAAAAGGAAGACATGAATGTACATGTCGAATCCTCTTTGCTCAATAGTTTCAGTAATTTCCCAAGCCAAATTCTCACCTGTCAGTCATTGTCATCTTGTAAATGACATCAGCCTATTGAAAAGAAACATGGAAACATAACAGTCATAATCATTGAGAAATCATACCGAAGGAGCTGTTAAGGTGTGCCAACTAGTCGAACTGGATAAACCACTTAATGAACTCACTTACACGTCTGTTTACATGGAAAGACATGGGAGAAGCTGTTAATGCCTAACAAAACAGAAAGAGATTACCTGTCCCAGGAAATAGATTCCCCCTCCCACGATGAAGGCTGAGATCGCTGTTCCAAAAACGGCAAATAATGTGATCGAGCCTATGTTTTGGAAGAAATTACCCTGCGGAATAAACAACTGATTGACCAAAGTATCACAGTCATATGTATATCAAAAGTTGATGACTTGAGGGCAACCAATACGACCACAAAACTAATGATTAGTGTTTTTATTTACAAAGTTCTGTAATGAAGTTGTAAGGGAGAGACTACACACATACTGTCGCTAGAGGCTATTACTGGTATATCATATACTGGCGAAGTGCACTAAACCGGCTTAGTTTTGAGGCACCTCTGTTGTGAACTGAAATACACTGGTCAAGCTGTATGTTTGTTCTCATGTGCTGCCAGTGAGGAGAAAGCAATAGAAATACATGCTTTATTGCTATTCTGTCTTTCTTTTTATCACTTCCAGTTCAGATTCTTTCTTCGTTTCGAAAATTATTAATATTATAGTATTGTTTACCTTATGTAATGAGTATCCAGACTCAAAAATGATTGGCGGTAGAAGTAATAGGAAAAACATATTGGGACGAAACATTTCTTCTTCCTGTGAAAGAAAGAAAGAAAGAAAGAAAGAAAGAAAAATGACCATGTGTACTTGAACAAGCAGACTCACATTTTGTGTTTCATTTTGGATAATGTTCAATGTAAAGTTGAATATTGTCATTATTAATAGTAATAACACGGTTGACTGCATGACAAGGTTGGTTGTTACGTTTGCCTAATTTTTTCATTTCCTTTGTAAGTTTACTTTCATTTTAACCGATTTATATATATATATATATATATATATATATATATATATATATATATATATATATATATATATATATATATACAGTCTAGATA
>NW_015506813.1:60015-72091 GCF_001515645.1 Sinocyclocheilus grahami
TTCGTTCATTCTTTTCACATTATCATTTTAAATTAAAATAAATTATTTTGTATAAAAAGATTATTTTGGTAACACTTTAGTAGAGGGACCAATTCTCACTATTAACTAGTTGCTTATTAGCATGCCTATTATTAACATATTGGCTGTTTATTAGTGCTTATAAAGCACATATTCTGCATGAGCATATTCTACATCCCTAATTCTACCCAATACCTAAACTTAACAACTACCTTACTAACTATTAATAAGCAGCAAATTAGGAGTTTATTGAGGCAAAAGTAGTAGTTAATGGTTTGTTAATAGCGAGAACTGGACCTTAAAATAAAGTGTGAGCATTATTTGCAATATTTTCTTTATGCTCATGTACAGTAAGGCAGTCTGAATGACTTATTCTGAATGAAATGTGTTGTATTAAAACATATATGTATATTATCACACTGCATATTTAAGGTCCAATTCTCGCTATTAAATAACAAATTATTATCTACGACTTTCACCTCAAACTCCTAATTTGCTGCTTATTAATAGTTAGTAAGGTAGCAGTTAACTTGAGGTATTAGGGATGTAGAATATGGTCATGCAAAAGATGTGCTTTATAAGTACTAATAAACAGCCAATATGTTAATAATAGGCATGCTAATAAACAACTAGTTAATAGTGAGAATTGGTCCCTATAGTAAAGTGTTACCATGTATGTATGTGTGTGTGTGCATGTAAATAAATACATTATACTTGAGCACAAAGCAGAACTGTGTTTCTGTGATAATACTGGCATGTGTGCAGAACTGCACAAAGAGACACTTCATGCATTTAACCACCAGTGCACCACATGTAATCATTTGCATGCTCTCATTCTTCAAGTTCCTGTGCAGGGAGGCCTTGCTCTACCACATTCTCTTTCAGTTCCACAATGATCCGTCACTTTTGGCGATCAATGAAGGGGAAAAAGCTACATTTTTGGTCCATGAAAGTTTCAAACAATTCACAGGAAAAGAGAACAGCACAGAAATATTAGACAAATTTGGATGTGTGTATGTGTTAAAACACATGAACCCAAGGCTCTGCATGGGAGCTAAAGCTGGTGGTTGGTGGCTGCTAACCAAGCGTTCCAGCATGTTGCAACAATCAGTGATAATGCCACATTTCTTCTGATTGCATCTCAAAAATCTTTGTTGGGACTGCAAAAACATTTTAAAAGCATGATAGGAAAGCTTCTGACGCCAAAGTTGATGTTGCCTCAAATCAGAAGCATTAATCTTCATGGAAACCGTGTCTACGTAAGTATGCGAATGCAAACACTTTTAGCTATGCAAGCTCGATTTGAGAAAAACGTGTCAGAACACAAGGAAACACAAAGGAAACGCACATTGCATTCTCAGAGCTGTTGCAAGGCCTGCTACACTCTTAAAAATAAAGGTGCTTCAAAAGGTTCTTCAAGCGATGCCATAGAAGAACCATTTTTGGTTCCACAAAGAACCATTCAGTCAAAGGTTCTTTAAAGAACCATCTCTTTCTTACCTTTTTACAATCTGGAGAACCTTCTTTCACCACAAAGAACCTTTTGTGAAACAGAAAGGTTCTTCAGATGTTAAAGGTTCTTTATGGAACCATTTAGACAAAAAGGTTCTTCTAAGGCATCGTGAAGCACCTTTATTTTTAAGGGTGTACAGCGGATGTTACTGTAAACCAGAGGGGTTTAAACCGTTCCTGGAGCCCCAGGACAATCCCAGGATGCATTGCAACAGGCTCTGTAGAAATTTTCATTTGTAAATACTGAACAAGAATGATATACTGTAATTGATTTTTAATTGGATGGAACTCAACATTTATATGCCATGTTTTTGTGCTTACTTGAGTATAACGTTTTTAGTTTTACATCTGACTTTTAAAACACTTGGGGAATGATATTGTGATGAACGCTGGGGGAGTTCGTTTCTTAGTTGGGCTTTGGCCCCGCCTATAGGAACCTTTTTGCAGCATGTTCTCGTCTGATTGACAATGTATGGATAATTGAACTCACCTGGAGGACGTTTAAGGAGGAGAACAGGTGAGAGGGGGAGAGGTGTTTTTGGGCGCTCAGGGAAAGATGGGGATGCTTGGTGTTGCTCGAGACCATTAGGGTTTGTCCGGCAAAAATGAAGCCTTATGTTGCTTGTTCTTTTTCAGAATCGGTGGGGCAGGATAACCCAATAGTCCCTGAGGACCAGACTGCTAAACGTTATCCCGAGGTCCAAAGCCGTGCAGAGGAAGAATATGGATTTGTATGGGGGTATCATCAACCTGATGCTCCAGAGGCTGCCCAGATAAGGGAGAGGGTTGTTGCATCCAGTATCGAAAGAAATCCGAGATCAGAGTCTGCTGTGGAAGGTGGGCTGTCTGGTGGAAATTTACATCCTGTTGCTGTGGACATTGGTTCGGGTGAGGTGCAGCAGGAGAGTGGGGACCAGAGGATGGAAGCTAGAGGCTCCCTTCCAGAGCCATGTCCTCAAAGGATTCAGCCAGCTCGTTCTTGGAGACCACCAGCTTGGACTAGGGATTATAATTTGATGTGACTCGAGGATGAGTCCGGTCTATCCGAGGGGAGGGGATAGTGTGATGAACGCTGGGGGAGTTCGTTTCTTAGTTGGGCTTTGGCCCCGCCTATAGGAACCTTTTTGCAGCATGTTCTCGTCTGATTGACAATGTATGGATAATTGAACTCACCTGGAGGACGTTTAAGGAGGAGAACAGGTGAGGATTCCCAAGGAGCAGTGTGCTGTGTACCAAAGACTAATTACTGCCAGTGACGTTGTGATTAATTGCCGTAACTGCGGAGACGATAATAAAGCGAAAAGGAGTGCGTGCTTTCTTTGAAGATACGGATCCGGCACGGCTGATTCCTTTCCCCAGACCCCGGGGTGGGGTCTTGTGTCCGGGAAACGGGGAAGTGTTTTACATTTTAAGTCTCTTTATGTGTTGCGTGTATGTGTGAGTGTGTATGGTAGTTCTGAGTTTTAAAGTTGATATGAACATGATTACTCCGTCTCCGTGTACGGGACTGGGGAGGCGCTGATCTTTTCACCTGTTAAACCGATTGTGTGATCACGATTTCTAGTGTGCCGTGTGGGGCTGGGAATAACCATTAGAGTGCAGTGTCGTGCAGTGTTGAAGTTTCACTTGTGTAGCGCCGTTTGTCCTAGTGTAGGTGTACGGAGTGAAATGTTCGTTGGACTTATTTAAATGTCTCTTTACATAACGGTTATATTTTTCTATGTATAATTGTCAAATAAAGTAAGTTTCTATAAAATCCTAGTGTTGTGATATACCATCTGGCCTCCATTAATTTGATTGAACCTCTTTAAGATAAAAGAGAGGTTTATTACAATATTAACACCAAGAGCTAAACGGAAAGTTGTTGATGAAAGGTCCATTCATGCCTCGAGCAAAACAAAAAACAGATTTCAACATGTCCATGTGCTTTAATGGAAAAAACAATGAATAGAGATTTCATGTTTTAAAGGGATAGTTCACAAATTCTGACATCAATTGTGGTTTCAATCCTATAAGACCTTGTTCATCTTTGAAAAAATACAAAACAAAAAACAAGATTTATGTAAACCTGAGAGATTTCTGTACCTCTAGTTGAAAGTCCATTCCACCAAAACCTTGATGTTTTATTAAGTGTGGTTTAATCCAAGACACTGTCACTTCATATGATAAACAGATTTATATATATTTTTATTAACATATAAACAACACACATTTAGATTCACATGGTTTAATTTTATGTCTTTATCAACGTTTTTAAAAGTTTTGGTATAATGGACTTTAAATGAGGAGATAGAAATCACTCAGGTTTTATTCAAATTATATTAATTTGTGTTTTGAAAATGAATAAAAAGGCTTAAGGGTTTTGGAATGGCATGAGGGTGAGTAAATCATTTTCATTTCCAGAATTTTCATTTTTCTGTGACTTTTCCTTTACGGAAGGGAAAAAGATACACAAAAAATCCTTGCTGTTGTAAGTCTTCTGTGGAATCTGTCATGCGAGCAGTATTAAAGTGGTGCATTTGAGAAAATGATTATGCTGCACATGGATAGCACTTTAAATCAGCCACTTAAAAGGTTTTATTTCAGTTAGTATGATGCTTTAGGAGGTCTCGGCCTATGTAGACAGCAGACAACGTAGCAGCCGACTAGGGCTTGCTGAAGGCTGATTTCAGTCGATCCCTTCAGCACTAAACATGTACATCACATGTACAATGTTTTGTCAAGACACGTGGTTGCATGTGCATCGGGTGTGAAGCCATGAGCATATGGGCCGACGAGTAAAGGTGCACTGAGTCCATCTGTAGCAGTGACAAGACAAGAGCATGTCATAGCCTCAGGAGGACAAGCTGCTAGCAAGAACCAGCATGTTATTCTGAGGTTAGCCTCAATCAATCGATCCAATTTATTACACACTCTTTTTTCTTTTTAGCTCAGCTAAAACTGTGTAGCAAATTAGCTCAAAAGGGAAATGTAAAAATAATTACAATTATTTATATCAGCTGCCAGTAGTAACTGTAGCAGAATTAATATTGTCATCAACTAATGGGTTCGTCCAGCAAACATTCAGTGTAATTTCATATCAATTCTAAGAAAGGATATTTTCGTGGCCACAGAAAATAACCTTCTTATAGTACTAATGCATTAGAGCATGTGCTATATCGGAATCGTAAAGGGGCATTATTCAAAAGCAGGGCCAGAAACTCATGTAATTTGTGCACAAAATGTTATTAACTAAACGCTAACACACATAACTAATTTAAACAAACAAACACTCACTCACACATGGGGGAAGGGCAAACGAGACTTGATGGATGAAACTATCAGGAAAACCAGAGAATGAAGCTATGAAAAGAGTCAGATAACCACCTGAGTGAAACCATCAGCGCCGTTTATAACGGGGTCTATAGCTTATACCAGGGATCCTCAAATCTGGCCCACAAGATCCACTTTCCTGCAGAGTTTAGCTCTAACCCTAATCAAACACACCTGAGCATGCTAATCAATGTCTTCAGGATCATTAGAAAATCACAGGTAGGTGACTTTGATCAGGGTTGGAGCTAAACTCTGCAGCGCATCGGCCCTCCAGGGCAAGATTTGAGGAACCCTGGCTTATACTAAACCTCTGTTTCGTTTAGTTAAATATATGATACTTGCATTGCCTTGGTTGTTGACGAGTGTCCGGATGCAGTCTCGGATGAAAGTCTTGATGGTTTCAAGGGTTTGGACTTGCGATCACGTTCTTCCAGGTTTGAAGAGTGATGAACTCCAAAGATGTTAGGACTCGATGGTGATTGGGAGTTTCTTCCCAGTGGAAAGTGAAGAAGAGCTAAGAGAGACATCAGCTGAGATCCTAGGATCTTTGGTGAACGGAAAGTCAAGGCCGAAGCCTGGCACAAACTTAAGGTTCCAGAAGAGTTCTAGCTCAGCATCCCCATCTTCTCTGAATCTAACAGAACTGCATACTGGCTGTGTCGAGGTCTGCTCTGGGACTTAGCGGCCAGAAGACGGGAAGGTGATGAGAGACGAGTGAAGAGACTAAAACCCCTTTCACACTGCACGTTGGTCCTGGAAAATTGCAGGAGTGCCTTCTGTGTGAACGTAAACACATCCCGGGATTGATTCTGGGATCGATCCCAGGTTGGGGACCTAGTAACATTGCCAGGATCAGTCCCAGAACGAGCTCTGTGTGAACAAAAGCCAGAACCAATGCCGTAAAGGGTGTGTCGTAGTGATGACGCACGTTATTGTGCGACTCTTTTACTGGGTGTTTTGAATGCAGATTAAAGTTTGCGACAAAAAAAAAAGTGCAAACTGGTATGAAGCAGCAATCAGGGAGCTCCTCACTATCCATGCTGAAGCGAAGATCGTTCGCCAGCTTAGTGGAACGGTACGCGTCACATTACACATCGTAATGTCACGTGTCTTTACAATCACTGGCAGTGTGAATGAACCAAAATCAAACGATCCCAGGACAAATCACGGAACACATTATCCGTGTATTTTCCGGAAACTCTGTGTGAAAGGGGCTTAAAAAGCCAAGCGGCTCACTGAAGTGAGGCCTTTTCTGTGGAGGTCACACCTCTCGGGGGTCAAAGAGCCAATGGTGACTTGCACTTCTGGAGGGAAAGTTTATGACTCTTTGTCTTAGAATATGGTATTTTGCATACGTAATTGGATGGGGTGTTGATGCCAAAACTGTTAAAGTTTCTTAGAACACTAGCATGTTGCATGGGTATCAACATATAATATACACTCTCAATTAGATCATCCGAAGACTAATTCATAGAGACCAAACATGGTATAAGTCAGGTGACATTAACTAGTGATCTATCATAAGCATGCATAAAACAGTATACAACCATATAGACCAGTGGTTCCCAACCCTGGGGGGGATTCTCTCTACATACTTATAGGTCGTAAAGTTTATCTGATCTGGCTGAGATGTCCTGGTTGCCATGGTAACCAGGGGCCTGGAGATCGTTCACAGAAATGCTGGCACCGAGTCTGGTCAATCTAAAATCTGGTAAATCTAACGAACAATTGTGTGTCTGATTGGTCCAAATGCTACAACTGTCATTGATACCTGCGAGTGAGACAAAACATGTCCCAAAAAATTCCCCATCTTCATTATGTAAAACAGGAACAGTACTAGCGTTTGAAATGAATCAGAGATGATCATTAGTATGTTTTCAAATCAAATGTACCAAAATAACATTACCACGCACTACATCTATAAAGACAGCTGTCCTTAACTCAGTACTTCATAGTAGTGTTGTCAAATGTTCAAAGTCAGTATTTTAGTTGAAAGTTTTAAAATGTCAAAAGAGTTTATGTTTGAGCTCTGCATGCTTGCAACATAACCAACAAAGTGTAAACACAATGTAGAATAAGAGAATAAGGCATTCATGTGTAGTCAGTTTCACAGATTATTGGGAGTATTATATCTGAGTGCAGAGATCAGTCAATGAACTTAAAGTGAACAGAAGTAATTGACAGGTTTCAGTAACTATAAAGGCAGCGCTCTTAACTCGCCTTCTGTATATAATCCATTCACAATTTGGAGTTTTATTTTTCATCCAATCTGAAATTGTGATGATACATCAATAACTACAGACAAAAAAAAACAAAAAAACTGATGTCAAAATGTATCTGTGCATTAAGTCTTGGAGTGTAAATGTAGACAAATGGGCTACATGATGATGTTTTTTTTATTGATTGATTGATTGCACTGATTAATAACTTTAATATTTTGTATTTTCACAGTTAAAAAAATAGCTAAAAAGGTATAGTTTTTACTATAGTGCCGAAACTGGTTATGAACATTACTACTATGTCCTCCTGACAGTAAGGAACAGGTTAAAATATCTTGGCGTTTTGAAATAAGTATGGGGTTGTTAACATTTAAAAAAAAAAAAAATTAATAAATAGTTTTATAAGTGTCTTATGCTCACCAAGGCTGCATTTATTTGATCAAAAATACAGTGAAAACAGTATTATTGTGCATATAAGTTTTAATAACTTTAAAATATATATATATGTATCTTAAAATAGAATTTATTCTCTTGATGCCAAGCTGAATCCCACCCCTAGGGATGGGTTACGATTGTCAGCTACAGTAATTGTCCAACCACCAAGTAGTCGACTGGCAAAAAACAGATAGTTTTAATGTTTTTCTTGCGTTTGTTCCGATATCTCTAATGCCTGCTGTGCTTAAACAGTAAAACCCTTCCGGACAAGAGAGTTGCATCTGTACATTTATGCCCTGTAAAGCACAGATAAAAGCCGGAAACAGCTGCTGCATTCCCTTTTTTTAACACCATGTCTTACACCATGAGGATTGCACTTTTAAGGTGTGCATATAGAAAGTTAAAAATAATTCCACTTTTGAAAAATCATGTTGAGACCCCTGCATTCTCTTCATCCAGCCGTTACTGAACACAAGAACACGTCTAATGTGACGATGCCCTAAGAAAAGGGCTCAGATGAAACGAAATTCCATATGGTCTTGCAAAATTACTTATTTTCAATCTACTAGTTGGCTGCCTAAATGACTAGTCAGTTTTGAAAATCTGTAGTTTTGTACACTTCGTGCAGAACAGAAACACCTGCTCATGCCACATCTCAGAATCAGTGCGCTGCAAACGCAGAGTTGAAGCACAGTTCAGAGGGGATGAAGCAGACACACGATCGAGAGGGTCTCTGGTTACCCAAACACAGCGAGAACTGAGTGGCCCTCTTGACCTTTAGACATCCTGAAACAAAAGGAAGCTCTGTCCTCACAGAGCCTGGCATCACCTCACATCCCAGACAAAAAAAAGTTAAAGCCTGAAACAGAGAGAGATGAAAAGGTGGAGAGAGGAAGAGAAAGGAAAGGCATGCATGAGAGGAAATGGGAACTAGAGAAAGAAACAAAGACATTGTGAAGAAACAGGAGACAGAAAGAGAGTGAAAATGTAAGAAGAAAAAGGGAAGGGGGAAGCACCGGACAGAAAGCGGTATGGCACATGGAATCAATTCCTCTGCTTGCAAAACTAAAAACGTCCAACATGCTTACGAAAATCTGTGCAATCCTCAAAGTGCAAAGTGCAGTGAAAAAAGTGCAATCCTCATTAAAACATACCCAGTTTACTATGGTAAAATGCACATTTTTAATTACTTGCTCTGAAGTATCGGTTTCTTAAAGTTTTGATCACTAGTGTAATGTTCAAGTGTAACCTTCATAAAACAGGGTGGGCAAGAAATACAATGCAGCACCTTTGTGCAATAGCAAACTATTGGTTGACACTTTACAATAAGCTTCCATTTAACGTTAGTTAACGATATTAATATAACATGAACTAACAATGCACAATATTTCTACACGATATTTCTAAAGCATTGACTAATCTTAATTTCTAATTAACATTAGGACCTGAGCTAACACAAGCTAACAATGAAGCTAGATTTTTATTAACAAATGTTAACAAAGATTAATAAATATAACAAATGTACATTGTTAACATTATTGAAGGCATTAACTACCGTTAACTAAAGAAAGTTTATTATAAAGTGTTACCTTAGTCTTCTTAAACACGCGGATGATCTCATGATCAAGACTCTCTGTCTGCTTGTGTTTAAAGGAGAGTAATCGAGTAACGTAGACATGTTTTACACAGTTTAGTGTAAAGAACAGTATCTAGCACATTTATGTGTTTCTTTCTACAAAAGGCATATCAGTTTATCTAAAACACGGCGCCTGCGCTAATGTTGTTTCAAACACATTTGGCTCAGAGGTTTTATCACGGTGTCTGGTGTCATTTATCCGGATTGATTGCTAAGATTTTGCTTCGACTGGGATATTCAATTTATACGTTTAAAGAATCGATTGATTGATATTTGTTTCACTATTTTCAAATTCAACTCTACAAACATGCCAATCTTTTCCTTACGTCATAAAGATAACATTGTGGGACTAACAGAAACTGGCGAATCATTATTTGGACAAGCGTGTGGTATGCACCTTTAGGAAGAAACTGCCTGCAGTTGACAATGAAAACTCACATTTAATCATTTTTAAACTAAATATATAAAGTTATAGGGCGACGACATTTAATATTAGCGTCTAATAAATTGCATCTATTTGGAAAATTAACAAGTTTTCATTAGGTAGGCCACAATTAGAAGAGGGTGGGCCCATGTCCATCTGGACCCAACCGTAACACCACTGCTCCACGAATGAATGCAATTATATCACAAGTCATCACAGGACACCAGGACTAAAGGTCAACTTGTGATTGGATTGCCAAAGGCTGATGTTAATATCAGGTATAAACAAGGCAAAAATCAAACCTTCAGACAGAGAAACAAGCTTCATCTGTGGTTTATAGTGATGACGAGAGGACCATACCTCAGGTTAAGAAAATATGATCATATTACCCCAATTTTACAGTCTCTGCACTGGCTACCTATTAAGTTCCATATCAGTTACAAAATATTATTACTTACCTATAAGGCCCTTAATGGGTTAGCTCCTGCATACCTAACTAGTCTTCTACCACGCTACAATCCATCACGCTCCCTAAGGTCGCAAAACTCTGGACTTTTGGTAGTACCTAGGATAGCAAAGTCCACTAAAGGAGGTAGAGCTTTTTCGCATCTGGCTCCCAAACTCTGGAATAGCCTTCTTGATAACGTTCGGGGTTCAGACACACTCTCTCTCTCGGTTTAAATCTAGATTAAAGACACATCTCTTTGGCCAAGCATTCGAATAATGCATCTCATAATCTTGTACTGCAGTTATATCTGATCAAATGCACATTTTAATTTTTTAACTTGGGTTGAAGACATCATCTTTACTTGGTTGGAACAGCAGCTACACTAAGTTTGTCTCTATTTGCTTCTCTGTTTCTGCCACGGGACTTGCATTCCCAGGTAACTAGTAATTACACAAGCTTCAGTCTGGATCCAACCCTTACGAAGATCTGAGATGACCGAACACATGAGAAGAGATGATGCCAACCCCCAGAAGACCTCAGATGATGCTAACCCTCAGACAACATACAAAACTACCAAATTTTGCTTAATCGCAACATATAATCATTGCAGTTAATAGTGTTCACCTTCTGTTTTATTACGTGTAATTTGTAACTATGCGCATGATTTTTACTGTACATTTCTACCCTAGTCACCACTAATAACCTACTCCTAAATATAATGTAGAAACTTAATATTTTCTGTAAAGCTGCTTTGCAACGATTGATATCGTGAGAAGCCCTATACAAATAAACTTGAATTGAATTGAATACCTTCCAGTTGGCCAACTGCTGCGACTCGATGATCTTGATGAACGCTCCCATCAGAATCCCTGAAAAACAAAAGCCAGATTCCAACTACACTCTGAAGAAGTAATTAGCTGCTATATGGATTATTAACAAAAGACTAGGTTGGATGAACCAAAGAGGAACAATATTTTGTAGTTTGTGACAAACATATATAAAGAGAAATCGTTCTTCTGTGATACATAAAAGAAAATATTTTGAGAAATGTCTCAGTGTTTCTTGTTCGTTGAACGGCAACCACATGTGACGACCCCGGGCTGGACTCTGCTTCGTCCACAGTGAAAGTTGATGTATTTCCTCAGCGACCAGCACGGATCAGCTCCAGGCATGACGAAGAGGATATCGTCCTCTTTTGGAAGACCAAACAAAGGAGTTTCGCTTTCACAATGAAACACACAGCGTCTTCAGGACATGGCGGCAGCAACAATACTACAGCGAGAATAAAAGTTACGCCTTCTTTCTTTGTGTGAACATTTGGGCAGCATTATGCAAATCTTCCCACATAGTGAAGTAGTTATGTGGGGGTGTGTTAGAACGAGCCGTTTTAGGTAGGCGTGGCTGACTCTTAACTTTTATAAAGAATATCTCTTTGGATTTGAGACTTTAGTCTTTGCAACTTTACAGATCTTCTTTATGCACCAAGAGCTTGTAACACTCCAAAGAGAAAGGAGATATTGAAATCACATCATATGACCCCTTTAACAAAATAAGAGAGATCATACAAAATGCAGGTTATTTTTTATTTAGTACTGTCCTGAGTAAGATATTTTACATAAAAGATGTTTACATTTAGTCCACAAGACAAAAAATAGCTGAAATTATTAAAATAACCCCATTCAAAAGTTTGGGAACCCTTGGTTCTTAATACTGTGTGTGGCTACCTGGATGATTAGATTTTGTGATGGTTGTTCATGAGTCCCTTGTTTGTTCTGAACAGTTAAACTGCCTGCTGTTCTTCAGAAAAATCCTCCAGCTCCTGCAGATTCTTCAGTTTTCCAGCATCTTCTACATATTTGAACCCTTTCCAACTGTGACTGTATGATTTTGAGATCCATCTTTTCACACTGAGGACAATTGAGGGACTCAAACACAACTATTAAAAAAGGTTCAAACATTCACTGATGCTCCAGAAGGAAACACGATGCATTAAGAGCAGAACTTTTTGAATTTGAAGATCAATTGTACTTAATTTGTCTTCCGGGAAACATGCAAGTATCTTCTGTTGCTTC
>NW_015506813.1:74294-80382 GCF_001515645.1 Sinocyclocheilus grahami
AAAAAAGTGATTTTAATCACAAAATGTCTGATTAAAAAGAGATGATGATGAAGGAAGAAGCACATGCAGATAAATACATAACATGCTAAAAGAAAAATAACATAACAATGTAACCTTTATTACCCATATGATACTGTTCAGAAGTTGGTGGTCAGAAAGATTTATAAAATGTTTTTGAAAGAAGTCCCTTATACTCACCAAGATTATTAAGCTCATTATTATTATCAGCGAAAACAGCTGTGTTGTTAAATATTTTTGTAGAAACTATGATAAATGTATTTCTTTAAATAGAAAATTCTAAATTAGACCACTGTTATGAAATATAAGTATTTTATATTATAGAAACCTTTACTATTATACAATTTTTCAGCTGTCACTTTTGATGTGACTTAAAAAACAGAAAAACAAAACATACGTATATATATATATATTTATATATATATATGAATGACACAGGGAAAAAGTATTGAACACATGAAGAAAGGGAGGTGCAAAAAGGCATGGAAAGCCAAGACACCAGCTAAAATCTATCAGTAATTAGAAAGTAATCATGCCCCTCGTCAGTGGAAATTAATATTAGCTTTAGTTTAGTCCCAACTGATGGCCTATAAAAAGGTGTCTCATTACCAACGTGCCACACAAGAAACATTTCATGATGGGTAAAAGCAAAGAGCTTTCTCAAGACCTTCACAACCTTATTGTTGCAAAACATACTGATGGCATTGGTTACAGAAGGATTTCTATACTTCTGAATATTCCAGTGAGCACTGTTTGGGCCATAATCCAGAAGTGGAAAGAACATAATTTCACCATAAACCAGCCACGACCAGGTGCTCCTTGCAAGATTTCTGACAGAGCAGTGAAAACAATTATCAGAAGAGTTGTCCAAGGGCCAAGGATCTCTTGTGGAGAGCTTCAGAAAGTTCAGGAATTAGCATGTACAACTGTTTCAAAGAAAACAATAAGTAATGCACTCAACCGCTGCGGGCTGTATGCACGCTCACCACGCAAGACTCCATTGCTGAAGAAAAAGCATGTTGAAACTCGTTTAAAGTATGCTGCACCACATTTGTACAAGCCTGTGAAATACTGGGAGAATATAGTCTGGTCCGATGAGACCAAAATTAAAGTCTTGGTATGCCATAATACACACCATGTTTGGAGGCCAAATGGCACATCACCCCAAAACATCATGTTGTAGCACTGGCAAAATTCATATAATTGAAGGCAGGACGAATGGAAAAATGTACCAAGATATTCTTGATAAATATCTGCTGCCATCTACCAGGATGATGAAGATGAAACGAGGGTGGACATTTCAGCAAGACAATGATCCCAAACACAGCCAAGGAAACTCTCGATTGGTTTCAGAGAAAGAAAGTAAAGCTGCTAGAATGACCAGCCAATCACCTGACTTGAAACTAATAGAAAATAAGAACTAAAGATCAGAGTTCCTAGAAGAGGCCCACAGAACCGTCAAGATTTGAAGACTGTTTGTGTGGAAGAATGGGCCAAAATCACACCTGAGCAATGCATGCCACTAGTTTCTCTTACAGGAGGCGTCTTGAAGCCGTCATTAACAACAAAGGCTTTTGTATTAAGTATTAAATACATTTCAGTAAGCGTGTTCAATACTTTTTCCTTGAGTCATTCCATTTTATTACACAGAACTTAATTTCTGAACTTATTTGTTTTGTTTTATCTGTATGTATGGATTACTTGGGTTGTTATCGACATCTGCTGAAAATTTCATGTCAACAGCACCTTTAAAAATATATATACTGGGAAAAATGGTGACGCTTTGGATAAAAGCGTCTGCTAAATGACTAAATGTAAATGTATTAGTTTTATTTTCTCAGGTATTTGTATTATATTGGTGCACCTGCTGATCAAATTCAAGCTTCACTTTTTGCCTGAGAGTGTGGCTGTGGTTTCGCTGGGTAAGTGACTTTATCTCATTCTCTTCAACTTTTGCCTCACAGTTGCTTTTGAAACCGTTCCAGTTCCATTCAATGCTGGCCGAAGCCTTTGAGTCTGCCATAATGATAAAAACAGAAGTTCGTCACAAAACAGCATGTGTTCCTGTTGCATATGACTAAGCGCGGTGTCTTTGAAATTAGATCGCTATATTTTAAGAGCAATCAGTTAACTGATCAATAATGAATAGACCTGCATAAGATAAAGAGAGGACAAAACAGGGAGGGGACGAACTAATCAGAAGCACACACACATATTCCATTCACGTGAAGCAGTAAGTTATTACTGAGAATAAGCTGTCAAAAGTAGGTGTGTTTGTAACGGTTTACGCTCGCCTGTCCTAGTTTTCACCGAGGGCCGAATTCTGCCAACAATACCAAGCCAATGGCCACTGACCTATATATATATATATATATATATTACCTGGATGCTCCATGGCTGTTTTTTTGTTTTGTGATGATTGTTCATGAGTCCTTGTTTGTTCTGAACAGTTAAACTGCCTGCTGTTCTTCAGAAAAATCCTCCAGCTCCTGCAGATTCTTCAGTTTTCCAGCATCTTCTACATATTTGAACCCTTTCCAACTGTGACTGTATGATTTTGAGATCCATCTTTTCACACTGAGGACAACTGAGGGACTCAAACACAACTATTAAAAAAGGTTCAACCATTCACTGATGCTCCTGAAGGAAACACGATGCATTAAGAGCAGAACTTTTTGAATTTGAAGATCAATTGTACTTAATTTGTCTTCCGGGAAACATGCAAGTATCTTCTGTTGCTTCCGAAGGGCAGATCTAAATGGAAAAAAATTATAATTCAGCAAAATAAGAAAAATTGGGACATCTTCATCCTGTTCAAAAGTTTCACCCCTCAGTTCTTAATGCATCGTGTTTGGATCTCAAAATCTTACAGTCACTGCTGGAAAGGGTTCAAATATGCAAAAGATGCTGGAAAACTGAAGAATCTGCAGGAGCTGGAGGATTTTTCTGAAGAACAGCAGACAGTTTAACTGTTCAGAACAAACAAGGACTCATGAACAATCATCACAAAACAAAAAAACAGCCATGGAGCATCCAGGTAATATATATATATATATATATATAGGTCAGTGGCCATTGGCTTGGTATTGTTGGCAGAATTCGGCCCTCGGTGAAAACTAGGACAGGCGAGCGTAAACCGTTACAAACACACCTACTTTTGACAGCTTATTCTCAGTAATAACTTACTGCTTCACGTGAATGGAATATGTGTGTGTGCTTCTGATTAGTTCGTCCCCTCCCTGTTTTGTCCTCTCTTTATCTTATGCAGGTCTATTCATTATTGATCAGTTAACTGATTGCTCTTAAAATATAGCGATCTAATTTCAAAGACACCGCGCTTAGTCATATGCAACAGGAACACATGCTGTTTTGTGACGAACTTCTGTTTTTATCATTATGGCAGACTCAAAGGCTTCGGCCAGCATTGAATGGAACTGGAACGGTTTCAAAAGCAACTGTGAGGCAAAAGTTGAAGAGAATGAGATAAAGTCACTTACCCAGCGAAACCACAGCCACACTCTCAGGCAAAAAGTGAAGCTTGAATTTGATCAGCAGGTGCACCAATATAATACAAATACCTGAGAAAATAAAACTAATACATTTACATTTAGTCATTTAGCAGACGCTTTTATCCAAAGCGTCACCATTTTTCCCAGTATATATATTTTTAAAGGTGCTGTTGACATGAAATTTTCAGCAGATGTCGATAACAACCCAAGTAATCCATACATACAGATAAAACAAAACAAATAAGTTCAGAAATTAAGTTCTGTGTAATAAAATGGAATGACTCAAGGAAAAAGTATTGAACACGCTTACTGAAATGTATTTAATACTTAATACAAAAGCCTTTGTTGTTAATGACGGCTTCAAGACGCCTCCTGTAAGAGAAACTAGTGGCATGCATTGCTCAGGTGTGATTTTGGCCCATTCTTCCACACAAACAGTCTTCAAATCTTGACGGTTCTGTGGGCCTCTTCTAGGAACTCTGATCTTTAGTTCTTATTTTCTATTAGTTTCAAGTCAGGTGATTGGCTGGTCATTCTAGCAGCTTTACTTTCTTTCTCTGAAACCAATCGAGAGTTTCCTTGGCTGTGTTTGGGATCATTGTCTTGCTGAAATGTCCACCCTCGTTTCATCTTCATCATCCTGGTAGATGGCAGCAGATATTTATCAAGAATATCTTGGTACATTTTTCCATTCGTCCTGCCTTCAATTATATGAATTTTGCCAGTGCTACAACATGATGTTTTGGGGTGATGTGCCATTTGGCCTCCAAACATGGTGTGTATTATGGCATACCAAGACTTTAATTTTGGTCTCATCGGACCAGACTATATTCTCCCAGTATTTCACAGGCTTGTACAAATGTGGTGCAGCATACTTTAAACGAGTTTCAACATGCTTTTTCTTCAGCAATGGAGTCTTGCGTGGTGAGCGTGCATACAGCCCGCAGCGGTTGAGTGCATTACTTATTGTTTTCTTTGAAACAGTTGTACATGCTAATTCCTGAACTTTCTGAAGCTCTCCACAAGAGATCCTTGGCCCTTGGACAACTCTTCTGATAATTGTTTTCACTGCTCTGTCAGAAATCTTGCAAGGAGCACCTGGTCGTGGCTGGTTTATGGTGAAATTATGTTCTTTCCACTTCTGGATTATGGCCCAAAAAAATTATAATTCAGCAAAATAAGAAAAATTGGGACATCTTCATCCTGTTCAAAAGTTTCACCCCTCAGTTCTTAATGCATCGTGTTTGGATCTCAAAATCTTACAGTCACTGCTGGAAAGGGTTCAAATATGCAAAAGATGCTGGAAAACTGAAGAATCTGCAGGAGCTGGAGGATTTTTCTGAAGAACAGCAGACAGTTTAACTGTTCAGAACAAACAAGGACTCATGAACAATCATCACAAAACAAAAAAACAGCCATGGAGCATCCAGGTAATATATATATATATATATATATAGGTCAGTGGCCATTGGCTTGGTATTGTTGGCAGAATTCGGCCCTCGGTGAAAACTAGGACAGGCGAGCGTAAACCGTTACAAACACACCTACTTTTGACAGCTTATTCTCAGTAATAACTTACTGCTTCACGTGAATGGAATATGTGTGTGTGCTTCTGATTAGTTCGTCCCCTCCCTGTTTTGTCCTCTCTTTATCTTATGCAGGTCTATTCATTATTGATCAGTTAACTGATTGCTCTTAAAATATAGCGATCTAATTTCAAAGACACCGCGCTTAGTCATATGCAACAGGAACACATGCTGTTTTGTGACAAACTTCTGTTTTTATCATTATGGCAGACTCAAAGGCTTCGGCCAGCATTGAATGGAACTGGAACGGTTTCAAAAGCAACTGTGAGGCAAAAGTTGAAGAGAATGAGATAAAGTCACTTACCCAGCGAAACCACAGCCACACTCTCAGGCAAAAAGTGAAGCTTGAATTTGATCAGCAGGTGCACCAATATAATACAAATACCTGAGAAAATAAAACTAATACATTTACATTTAGTCATTTAGCAGACGCTTTTATCCAAAGCGTCACCATTTTTCCCAGTATATATATTTTTAAAGGTGCTGTTGACATGAAATTTTCAGCAGATGTCGATAACAACCCAAGTAATCCATACATACAGATAAAACAAAACAAATAAGTTCAGAAATTAAGTTCTGTGTAATAAAATGGAATGACTCAAGGAAAAAGTATTGAACACGCTTACTGAAATGTATTTAATACTTAATACAAAAGCCTTTGTTGTTAATGACGGCTTCAAGACGCCTCCTGTAAGAGAAACTAGTGGCATGCATTGCTCAGGTGTGATTTTGGCCCATTCTTCCACACAAACAGTCTTCAAATCTTGACGGTTCTGTGGGCCTCTTCTAGGAACTCTGATCTTTAGTTCTTATTTTCTATTAGTTTCAAGTCAGGTGATTGGCTGGTCATTCTAGCAGCTTTACTTTCTTTCTCTGAAACCAATCGAGAGTTTCCTTGGCTGTGTTTGGGATCATTGTCTTGCTGAAATGTCCACCCTCGTTTCATCTTCATCATCCTGGTAGATGGCAGCAGAT
>NW_015506813.1:81451-85641 GCF_001515645.1 Sinocyclocheilus grahami
AAAACAAATAAGTTCAGAAATTAAGTTCTGTGTAATAAAATGGAATGACTCAAGGAAAAAGTATTGAACACGCTTACTGAAATGTATTTAATACTTAATACAAAAGCCTTTGTTGTTAATGACGGCTTCAAGACGCCTCCTGTAAGAGAAACTAGTGGCATGCATTGCTCAGGTGTGATTTTGGCCCATTCTTCCACACAAACAGTCTTCAAATCTTGACGGTTCTGTGGGCCTCTTCTAGGAACTCTGATCTTTAGTTCTTATTTTCTATTAGTTTCAAGTCAGGTGATTGGCTGGTCATTCTAGCAGCTTTACTTTCTTTCTCTGAAACCAATCGAGAGTTTCCTTGGCTGTGTTTGGGATCATTGTCTTGCTGAAATGTCCACCCTCGTTTCATCTTCATCATCCTGGTAGATGGCAGCAGATATTTATCAAGAATATCTTGGTACATTTTTCCATTCGTCCTGCCTTCAATTATATGAATTTTGCCAGTGCTACAACATGATGTTTTGGGGTGATGTGCCATTTGGCCTCCAAACATGGTGTGTATTATGGCATACCAAGACTTTAATTTTGGTCTCATCGGACCAGACTATATTCTCCCAGTATTTCACAGGCTTGTACAAATGTGGTGCAGCATACTTTAAACGAGTTTCAACATGCTTTTTCTTCAGCAATGGAGTCTTGCGTGGTGAGCGTGCATACAGCCCGCAGCGGTTGAGTGCATTACTTATTGTTTTCTTTGAAACAGTTGTACATGCTAATTCCTGAACTTTCTGAAGCTCTCCACAAGAGATCCTTGGCCCTTGGACAACTCTTCTGATAATTGTTTTCACTGCTCTGTCAGAAATCTTGCAAGGAGCACCTGGTCGTGGCTGGTTTATGGTGAAATTATGTTCTTTCCACTTCTGGATTATGGCCCAAACAGTGCTCACTGGAATATTCAGAAGTATAGAAATCCTTCTGTAACCAATGCCATCAGTATGTTTTGCAACAATAAGGTTGTGAAGGTCTTGAGAAAGCTCTTTGCTTTTACCCATCATGAAATGTTTCTTGTGTGGCACGTTGGTAATGAGACACCTTTTTATAGGCCATCAGTTGGGACTAAACTAAAGCTAATATTAATTTCCACTGACGAGGGGCATGATTACTTTCTAATTACTGATAGATTTTAGCTGGTGTCTTGGCTTTCCATGCCTTTTTGCACCTCCCTTTCTTCATGTGTTCAATACTTTTTCCCTGTGTCATTCATATATATATATAAATATATATATATATACGTATGTTTTGTTTTTCTGTTTTTTAAGTCACATCAAAAGTGACAGCTGAAAAATTGTATAATAGTAAAGGTTTCTATAATATAAAATACTTATATTTCATAACAGTGGTCTAATTTAGAATTTTCTATTTAAAGAAATACATTTATCATAGTTTCTACAAAAATATTTAACAACACAGCTGTTTTCGCTGATAATAATAATGAGCTTAATAATCTTGGTGAGTATAAGGGACTTCTTTCAAAAACATTTTATAAATCTTTCTGACCACCAACTTCTGAACAGTATCATATGGGTAATAAAGGTTACATTGTTATGTTATTTTTCTTTTAGCATGTTATGTATTTATCTGCATGTGCTTCTTCCTTCATCATCATCTCTTTTTAATCAGACATTTTGTGATTAAAATCACTTTTTTAAAAAATCGATAAATAAACACAACAAATAAATATCATTATTCAATATGCAATATCATATGTCTATGTTCTCTAAAAGGTAAAGGTCTAGTCAGGTACAAAGAGATAAGTTACATCAGGTGAACTGTGTCACAGTAGCCCATAGTGATGTGATGTGTTTAGTGCCGGTTTATAATTACACTTCAACCTAGATTAAATATCTAGCATCCAAGACATTACGAACAAATTCATGAGCACATATGTAGAGCCTGTCAGTGTGTCAGACTACACTCACGCGCACAATACAGACAATGCACCAAACGCAAACACACATGGCAACGACGCGGACAGATGACATCAGCGCCGAGGGCCGATCCCAAAACATCAACCTGAAACCTCACGAGTTTCACCGTGACGTCACTGGCTCAGTGGTGTCAGATACACAAATACAGCCTGAGTCACCAGCCAGCTTACTACAATCAGCACTCAGTTCATTAGCACTAGCTGCCATACATGAAGCTTCAAGTGACTAACTTTGTGTTGCTGTCTTGTTTTTCACTAATATTGTGTCTGAATGAAAGCACATCACATAGCAGAAAACCTTCCCAGAGGAGTCTAAGCTGTTCTGTTACACATACATTACCTTCAAGACTCAAAAAGACATCAAAACATTGACCATCTCGCATGAACAGAATCAGCCTCTCTTAAGCATTTAAGAGAGTGAACACTAAGGAAATGCGGCTGCACCCTGGAGAAACCCTTAGTACTCTTCTGATGCAATAAAAATCACAACTTCCGTTTTTAAAAGAAATAAGACCAACACATTGACAGCCGGTTCTACCCACCAATGACCAGCAGGCTGAAGAAAATGCTCATCCCGCTGGACTGCTCCTCCTCCTGAGCCTTGACGCCCGTCTGCACTGGCAGGATGGGCTCATTTTTAGGAGGCTCGGGGGTCGAGGGCTTGGGCACAGGTGTGGTGGACTGAACAGTGCCATTGCTGGAGCTTTCCGTGCCATTTAACCTGTCAGACGAATACATTTCATATGGCATTTATTTAGTGCAGTCAAACGATTAATCGCGATTAATCGCATCCAAAATAAAAGTTTTTGTTTACATAATATTTATGTGTATACTGTGTATATTTATTATGTATATATAAATACACACACATACAGTATATATATTTAGAAAATATTTACATTTTATATTATATATAAATATGTTTAATATATGAACATAAAATATTTTTCATAAATATATACATGCATTTTGTGTATTTTGGATGCGATTAATCGTTTGACTGCACTAATGGTATTACATCAAATATTATGACATTTCACCATACAATCACTTTAACATTAACACATTAACATTAAAAGATTAAGATGATACATCTGAAGATACAAGTCTATAACAATCAATAGACAGAAGAATCATATTCATACAGCATAACATAGGCCTATAACTGTAAATAGATGTATACTCTTGCTGTATCGTGGTACAGAGATGGTATCAGGTAGTAATACCACGGTACTTTGATTTATACCATGATACAGGATCATGTATAACACAGAAGACCATGGTATCTGTTGTTGGGTAATTGTAATAGTGGTGATTAACATTGAATATGCGCCACATCACTCCCTCACTCACGCTTTCTGCTGTTAAACTGCAAGCGACCTGATGCTATGTAATGAAGTAATACCTGATCAGCTGCTCTCCGTGCCCATCAGCAGTACTCTGATCATGTAAATCACTGACAGCTCTATTACTGTCAGATTCTGCATCGTTTTTACTGTGTGTCTGATCATCTGCTGCCGCACACCGCCCGAGATCAGCCGTCAGTATAACTGATAACACAGCGACCATAGCAGCGCGATTACTGAAGCACATCGTGCTCACAAACACAAATAATCATTAGACACAGGGGGAAAAGCGCTAAATAAACTCATGTCGCCACAATCCATGTTTCGCAGAGTAAATTCGTCGTCATCATTACGTACCCGGAAATCCTAGGAGCTGTAGTTTCTCCCTTTGGGTAGATTTAAAGGGGTCATATGATGCGATTTCAATTTCTCCTTTCTCTTTGGAGTGTTACAAGCTCTTGGTGCATAAAGAAGATCTGTAAAGTTTCAAAGACTAAAGTCTCAAATCCAAAGAGATATTCTTTATAAAAGTTAAGAGTCAGCCACACCTACCTAAAACAGCTCATTGTAACACGCCCCCACATGTCTACATCACTATGTGGGAAGATTTGCATAACGCTGCCCAAATGTTCACGCAAAGAAAGAAGGCGTAGCTTTTATGCTCGCTGTAGTATTGTTGACGCCGCTGCCATGTCGTGAAGGCGCTGTGTGTTTCATTGTGAAAGCGAAACTACTTTGTTTGGTCTTCCAAAAGAGGACGATATCCGCTTCGTCATGCCTGGAGCTGATCCGTGCTGGTCGCTGAGGAAAAACATAAACTTTCACCGTGGACGAAGCGGAGTCCAGCCCGGGGTCGTCACATGTGGTTG